>NW_008663404.1:39641-39845 GCF_000695815.1 Acanthisitta chloris
ACAGTTGCTGCTCAAAGTTGGAAACACAAGTTGCCCGGGGATCCCATTGGATCCTTCCATACTCCTATCCCGAGTCTCAGCCTGAGGATCCTCCGGAACCCATCCCGGTTCTGAGCCTGGGGATCCCATCGGATGCCGCGGACACCCATCCCGGGCATCCCCTCGGATCCTCCCGTACCCCATCCCGGGCATCCCCTCGGATCC
>NW_008663405.1:0-29788 GCF_000695815.1 Acanthisitta chloris
GGGACGGGGACAGGGGGAAGGGACGGGTACGGGGAGCCCCTGCACACAGGCTGTGCAGGGACACCAGCACCGACTCTTGCTCCTGGGAATGCCACTGGTACCGCCAGGAACAGGCTGCTCGTTAAGGACCCAGGTCAATGAACTGTGTTATAATGAAACTCCTAACAATGACGTACTCCGAAGTGAAAATGGAAGTGTTCCAATTTCAAATCATTGCTTTGAACGGGAAGAAATCCTCACTTCAGATTAACCCTGCCGTTCTTTCCTAGGCAGTCAGTTACACCGGCAGGAATAGTCTGTGGGAGCCCAGAGTTCTGGGTGCACGGCAGCGCTGAAAGAAGAGCCCAGTGACTGGAGAGCCAAGGGTCTCACGCTAACCTCAGCTAACTCCTCGCCTTCCTGAGCTAACAACTGTGAGGACCTGCCAGGGAGGAGCACAACAGGAATACTGTCAGATTTTTGTATTTTAAATCGTCTCTTTCATCATCAAGCTTTTCCTTCCCCTTTAAAAGCAATGTCAGTGCCTTCTACGGAGGCAGCTAAAGCGCAGCAGTTAGGGATGCTGGTGGGCAAACAATTACAGATCAAAGAACTTAAGGAAGTTGTGCCACAACTGTGTAGAATTCCCCCTTTCATTTGTACTGCAATGTTTTCCCCATCTATTTCAGCCATAATCTGCAATATAGTACTTTTATTTACCAAGTTGATGGAACTTGCACCACAATTCTTGATCCTTCTAAACTTATCTGAGGAGCATAGGCTTCTTTATTTTCAATCTGTGCCGTGTCCACAACCACCTAGCAAATAACATGAAAATAAAAGGGAAATGATTTTAAGAATCAGTTCTAGTTATTTATCACCCCTATGATTAAGATGCAATAGTCTCACCTCCTAGCCATGCTACAGGTACAAAAAAATAACCAAATGAAAACAAACCAAATCACAAAATCATTGTAAGTGTATTTGTATTTTAAGATCTATGTTTAAAATAATATCATATTAGTTTGGTACAGTAACTTATAAGGACTTAATTGCTCTCAGTTACATACTGCAATCATGCATCACCACAGCTCCCAACTGCTTTACCTCACAACTGGTAGTTGGCGGCTCCATACAACAGCTTTTACATTTGAGGGGTTTAGCACTGTTACTACTTCAACAGCTCCTACACACTTATTTAGCAAAGTATTTTAAATCATTTAACTGCAGTGCATGCTATGATATAGACAAGCAGTATTCAGTTGAAAACTCTTCACATGGCTCACAATTCCTAACACACTGCCCCTTTAAGGTTATAAAACTCCACACCAACATTCCTCCATTCTGCCCAATGAAACTGTACTATTAATCCCTGATTATATAAAGAGAAGAAAAGTGGCTGTCCAATTTGCTGAGTTCTGAGCAGTCTGTAAGACATTATGAAGATAAATGGAAGAAAAAAGCCTTGAAAAGTCCTGAACCTTTCTTTGTACAGAATGGAGAAGGAATGGATTCACTTCAGCTTCATTTAACCTTTAATACCAGTGATAGTGAGTTCCATATTTGGTTTGTGCTTTCTGTTTGTTGTCCAGTCTACATGGGTTGGCCTTTTTGATCATTTCCATAATTTCCTATTTTGGTCATGCTGAACCAGCAGCTTTTTGCCAGCATCAGCAGTTCTTGCTTCAGTGACTAGCAGATTAGCTGTACCATTTATCCTTGAAATGGCAAAAGTCCTCTGGTATAAATAAGCCTCAAGGGATATTACTGACTTTTTTTGCAGTCATCCAGCCTACACTGGTTCTGCTTCTAACTGGTTGTCTATTGCTGCTATGAAAAAGTGTGAAACAGGAATAGTGCTGAGAGTCTCCTCTCCTGTTTTAACAAAACCATCCAAGGACACTTGAATATAATTCCAGCCTTTCAGACATTTTAGCATAAGGCCTTTGTTTTCCTTCAGTTGACTCTAAGCATTTGCCCAAGTTTATTCAACCTTGCCAAACGTGTCTAAGCAAGGTGAGAAAACCCCCCACTATTATCCACTCATGAAAATACTTCTCATGGCTTAATAGGGCAACCCCATAGCTCTCTCCTTGTACATTTCATGAATCTGCAGTTCAGCTCTGTTGCAATTACAATTGTGGTAAGGAGAAGTGAAGTTAGGAGTGATTGTTCTTAGCTCCCAAGAAAAACAGTCAGCATCTCAGAGTACTAACTCTGACTCCCAGGTCTGGTTTTGGCAGACCTGAGTCAGCTGCTGGTGTTGGTGCATGATAGTGCCCATGAGCTGGGCTTTGGTGGAGTGTTCCTGCCCCTAGACATACCTTCCTTTCTTCCCTTTAAACAAACACATACATTTCTCAACATTTGGTCAGTCAGGACATCTGGATTTAAACACTACTAGATTTAGTGCTCCTGCAATGCATGTTGGGTTTTGCTACGGAAAGATCTACTAGCACAAAAATAAGAGTTTTAACTGTTAACTTCATTGCATGAGGCCAATTAGAAGTTTTATTTCCATTCATCCTCCGAATTCAACTACTTTCATACACATTATTTTTACTCAAACAGGTGGATTTCTTCAGCTGATGCAAATCTTAAAATACAATTCTTAACATATATGCCAAGGTAAAAAACTGAAAATCCACACTTCAAATTATTCCCTATGTTAAAAAGCTGAAGCCCAAAATAACCAAACTAAGTCACATCCCAGTGTGCTTTCCATGCTTAATGAGTCACTTCTTAAAAGGCACATGGCAAGGTAGGGTAAAGGCAGCGAGACTCAGTAATGTTCTTGTTTAAATTTGGCATTTAAGTGACAGATTTACACACAATTCTGAGCAAACACAGACAGCTCAGTATCTAACAGTGGCAAACCAAGGACTGTGTAACACTGTCCCATGATTTATCTATCTGTGTTCTTCACAAAGCAAACTAGAAATATACACATTGTCCCTCCCTGCCTGCTGGTGCTTACAGGACAGCTTCCTGTACCTCAGACATCTATTGTTCTTGGTGTACAGGTGCTTCCTCTCTCACTTCCACCCAAAGAAAGCTTTAAGGACACAAGCTGCAATTTCTTGTCATTGCATGAGGCTGCAGACAAGCATAATTGGATGTTGGAAAAAATTACGGCACATAGTTTATAAAGAAAAACCTCAACCCTCACATCTTTCTAAACTGTAACGAATCAAAACAAGAATGAATGAAAGAGAGAAGGCTTGAAGTGTTCTGTCGTGTGCAGAGCTCATGCCTGTGGCTTTGAAGAGTGAAATCTGCTATTTGCAGAACCTGAGGTTAATGCAAAAATCCTTGGAGACATTCAGGATTCAGCGTAAGTAATACTCCCTACATCAGCACTGTCATTTGAAGAATGTGCAAGTAAATTTTGTGCTGACACTCTCCAAAGGTGATGACAAACCTGGAGAATGTCAGTGCTTCAATTACCAGCAGGTCTAACTAGTTATGTCTAGACTGGGGGACACCAGATTTCCAGACTCCTCAGTCCAAATGTGCCTCAGGCACTCCTCAGATCTCATCAGAGCAGGACTTAGGTGTGCACAGTGCTGAAACCCCCTGGAAAGGAAATGGTGAAGGTGCAGCATCCTCCTAGGCATTCCTCACCCAGACACTTGGGAGCCAAGAACTCCTCCTGAGTTAACGCACTCCCCAAGGGTGGCTGAGAAACAGTTTCTCTCTTGGCCTCAGTCCCTGTACCTTGCTAGTCAGTCCCAGCATCCTACCATGAACTATGGCAGCTGAAGGCACAATCCCACTTGGCCATATCCTTTTTTCTAGCTCTCCTTGTATTTATTAATATTTAACTCATGTTTTCTTTGAAAACATCTAAGTAGAAATGTAATGAATCCTACTATTCTGAAGCTGATTCCTGTCTCTGCAAAGACATCACCCTCTTATGCCTCTCTGTATAACTTCTTTAGACAAAGCACCACCACCTCCTATCCTTAAATCCCTGTACCTCAGTGAAGTAAGGACTGACAGCAGGTGCACTGCTGTTATGATATTGATGTTCTGCCCCTTTGATTTTAGGCCTTCTTTATATGAAAAGGCAGTTGAGTTCCAGTATATTTGGAACCCTCTGCCCTCACAAGTATTTGAAATTAAGGTAATAAATAAGATCTGGTTTTCCTGTATCAAATGAATGCTATGGTAGAAATATTTGACTAATTCATCATTTTACATGTATCATTCACTGTTATTGGAGAACCTATTAAGAGTACCAAAAGCAAATGGTTTAAATAGCCAGGGTGGAAGGTCTAAGTCACTTATCAGCCGTGTGATGTGTCTGAAAAAATGTGTCATTTACAAAGGATGAGCTATGTGAGTCCTTTCATGAGAAATTAGTTAAGTTACCAAGTCCCGAGGGCCTGCCATCCCTCTGAACAAGGAGTCAGCACCTGCACCAATGAGCAGCATTTAGCTCACTGCAGGTTAAAGCAATTCAAGAAATACTTGGCAGCAGCTCTAAGAGGCTACAGTGTACCTTTATCCTTGCATTTCCTTCCTATCCTGGTGCAGGCTTGCCCCCTACTCAGAGTAGTCAAAAAAAACCTGTCATGAGTGAACACTTTACTGACTGAGGAGATTGCAGTAATTAGTTATAGGAGCACAAATCCATTTTCTTACTGGAATATGTTCCAAGCATATTTTAAGAACTGCTTAGATACTGTGAAATCCATGGAGTTTTCCCCCAAGAACACATATCTCTACAGCAAGGTGTCGAATTGCTCTGTCCTCTGCTGGAGATGTCAGGTAGCAATATCTGGTGCAGGAGTGGCATTACCTCGTTTATGCTGGGCAGGAAATCCAGTTTCCATTCAAAGCAGAGAAGAAATGAAAAACTGGAAGTTTTTGAAGCTAACTTGAGTGAGAAGTGGATGTGTGTTTGGGCTGTCTGTTTTTTTTAACATGGTCACCTATATATTTCTATTTCACCATGAATGAGAAGTTTCATTTCTTGTGTTCTCACTAGTAACAGAGACTGCAAAGCACACAGTGCATTCTTCTGTTCCTACCACCTAGATACCACCCAAGGACTTCCATTTTACAAGAATATATCCTGCTCAGAAATCAAGTTCACTGCAGTGCTAAGAATGGAGAAACACAAAGTCAGACACTGCAAATTCATTTATAAACTCTAAAATATCAAGTTTCTCTTCAGGATGCTTAAGTCACTTTTTTTTCCCTAAGACTATTCATAGTGACTTACCAGTCCAGCCTGGCCAAACAACAGCTGCACAGCAGTTTTGCAGGCTCCTCTCCAAGTGGAAGGGCAAACCTGGTTTAGTACTTCAGTAACAGGAGAGTCGTCCCGCGGTGTCAGTCCATTGTGGCACCCAGCTTCCTTGATCAGCTGCAGCATCGTGTGCTGAAAACACAGTAAACACTCTGGCCTACCACACACCAGTCAGCAACGTTAACACCAATGCTTCCGTGTGTGTGTGCGTGATTGTTCTACGCACTTTTCAAATAACTACCATGTCTGCAACCTCTGAACAGTTTTGGGCAACTGAAGAGTTCAGCTGCAGAACAGAAACATGAAGATCAGCTCTGCTGTTTGGAATACAAAACTCCTCCAAAAGCATTAATGGTATTTTTGCTTATATTCTTGCAAAACAGTTTAATCAAAACTGCAAACAGCACTGCAAAGACAATAGCAAAGCAGCACTTTGAGCCATGCACTGTTTCAACTCTTCCAGAAGCAAGGAACTGGGCTTATCTAAAAAACCTGAAGGTGATGATTAAAATTGCCCAGACTTGTCCTGAATGGACATATTTTCCATTTGTTTATACTGAAAATACAAGTAACTTATCCATAATTTTAAATTACTTTAAAAAAACTGATTAAAGTCTGTAAGACATTAAAAGGAGCTTTAGTACAGAATATTTTCTGAAGCACTTCCCTTAGCAGTAGGCTGGGCCCGACTTATTTTGGCACCTAAGGTAAAGGCTCTGAATGCAGGCTCCCCTGGCTGGGGAGTCTGTAAGGGCTCACTTGTCCCTGCACTTCCTGAAACCTAACCCCTTTCTTTTCAAAAAGTTCACAGAAGCCTCATTACCTCCTAGATTTCTATGCCTGTGTTTCTCTCAGACTGGACAGAAACTGCCCCGTTGGTTCAAACGTTATCATAACCAGGTGTGGACCTACAGCGTTATCAACACTGTGTTTCCACAGGGAGTGAGTTCTGGACATTTTAAGGAGTTCTACTCTCTTCCCCCAGCTTCACTCCTGTGCTGGATTTGGGGTTATTACCGTTTTCAGCTTCAGGTTCTCTGCTGCCGACTCATTAAAGGAGATTCCTTTGAGGAAATGGGACCCGATCTGCACAGGTACAGTGGGCAGCTCACACTGAATGGGCTGAGGTGGAGTCTGTCTCCTTCCTGTTTGCTGGGCTTCAGCTTCACTGCAACAGCCCTGAAATACAGAACAGATCAAACAGAAGAAATTAAGACATTAGAAAATCCTACTGTGACTCCTATTTCTTCTTTGTTTTAAACACCTATTTTCAAGGTGAGGAGAGATGAAAGGGAGCAGGTACAGCAGATCCTACCTGAAGACTTGCTTCAATAGCTTTTGGGTTCAGGTGGAAGCCAGCCTTCATTGCATATTCACAATGGCCCAAACTCTCCAGAGCCACTTTGTAAGCCTGACATCAAACAGAAAGTTGAGATAGCACTGGCACATCAGTAAGTAAGCAAGCAAGCAGTCACTGTGGGTGCACAGACAGGGACTGGAACACAGGTTGGCCCTACTCAGATCTATGGCATACACACATTTACCATGTAAGATTCCAGTGCTGTCATTCTCAAATACCTCAAGAGCTGTCTGTGGTATACATTTCTGCAGTAACACACTCCTTCCCTACTGTACTCCTTGGCCCACTGACTGCACTACATGCACATGAAAGCAGCAGACTTGAAAAACCACCTGCAAAGCACTGTCAATTTTCACGTTTAGTTCTTTGAGGTGATGTTCAGGGATTGCCACACTCTGTGAGCAGAAAAGTTGCTGAACTTCAATTCCTGCCAAGCATCCATCACAGCCTCTTTCTCGCAGTCGAGATGTGGCCTGTAAAGTAAAACAAAAGTCCAGGGTAAAGAGGATCAACACTGAACCAGGTCAAGCTTAATTACATTCAACAAAAGAGCAAAAAAGCCAACAGTTTAAAACCTTATACAGGACATGAGAAGCAGCACCTGGTAGAAAGGATCCAGAGGAGATTGTTTATTATAACATATGAAACTGCTGCTACTTTTGAAGTACAACTCTCAGGGAATTTGTATGGCACGTAGGTGTTGGCCAGCAACCTGACTCACTGTTTGCTCTGACTATTCGAGCTCCCTCTCAAGACCAGGGATCCTGTTACACAGCCCACATGACGACTGGTTACCAGGGTAGGAACTCCTAACTCCAACATAAGGGTTTTTACTTGCCACAGAAACAGAAGTTATGTTTAATCATGTGCACAAACACTCCCGTGTACATAGGATGATGCATTTTATAAAATGAGGCGTGATTACTGTGATACAGTTTGAGAAGAGCCACACAGTACTAAGATCAACTTATCACAGCAAGAAAATAGCTTCATGTAATATGACTTTGAAACATAAGAAATAAGAAAAGCCAAATATCTAGTTTTAACTGTAAAATCCTATGCCTCCGAGCAGGGGAATGCAAGCAGATGAGGCTTATTTTCCAGCCTAGGAAGGAGTCTTGCTCTAAAGCAGGATGCCCAGACTGGGGAGTTTCGGGCAGACACTGCTCACCTCATGGACACACACAAAACTACTGCATTTCCAAAGGGTGAGTCTTGAAGAGGAAAAACAGTTTTAAGCTACTGACAAAGTATCATAAACTTTATTCTGAAACAGCAGTGTGTTCTCCTGCCAGAGAGGCTGGTTGTGAGACTGCCCTCCGCTCCAAAAGTAAGAAAGAGTTTGTGATTTCAAATCTCCCTTCTATCCAAATGACTTACATATTAGTCTAGCTACACTTATAAGAGAGATATATTTTATTCATTTACAGACCACAGATTTTTCTTATGCTATCCTAATACCCCACACAAATCCCTCAAATCAGTTCTTTCAGTCAATCATAAAAATCGAGAATTTTCTTCTATTGCTGTTCCGGAACTAGGGAGAATCTCTATTTGTTCCTTACTCCTCCTCCTGTATGTTTAATGCAGGATTTGATCAGCATTGTAGTTGTACTAAACTATTTCAAAATACAGGTTTTACTACCTGAAATTGCTGAAGTAGGCTGTTAAGGAGGTAAAAAAGAAAGTAAAGGCCCTGGATCCTGCAAATCCAACTTTTGTTTTAGCCACACTTAAAACAAATTACAGGGCATTTCTACCAACTGCAATAGTTTTAAAGAACTAAGTATATTATACATGAAATTAACCACTGTTATGCCAAGGGAATACAGCTATACCAGGATGAGACCTGTTACAATTACCTGTAACACACCTAAAGCATTCCTAAATCCTTATTTTATCCAGTGAAATAAACTTATGCTGCAGTAAAAATGACAAGTAATTCCTCTACATTCATAGTCCTAAAGGAAATTAATTTGTTTTCCTATACCTTGCAGATATTAGGTGATAAATGGAGACCTTGACAGGATTTCCAGTCAAGATGACTAACAAGGCTGTGTGTGCTGCCAAGGCACATGCTCCAAGTCACCTGAACTTAAGGAAACCACAGATTCGGTGCGTGAATCCATTCTAATCTATCAGTCTGCAGACTTCAGCAGTGAAAGGGGAAGCAGAAAAACCTCATAAAACTAACTATCTGTAAAGTCCCTTTTTGGCAGGCCAGGGAAGCACTCCCCAGCTGGCACGTGTGTGTGAAAGTGCAGGCCCAAAGAGAGGCAACAGGTGAGTAATGCAGATCACACTCCAACAGTGACTGATCAAGCCACATCAAGCTTAATAGCATGAAGACAAATGTGTTAGAAGTTTCCATAAGGATTTTCAAGTATAAAACAGAGTTCATGCTCAAAATATAAGAGAAAAACATTAGCCAAATTATTTTTCCTCTGTTTTCATAAAGACTTGGGTTTTCAATTTTTTTAATTCCCTCTGCCAAACCACATTTGAACGCTGTTAATTCATTATCAAACCAAAAATCTGTTTGCACTGTTTGTGCACTCCAGATGTACAATCCTGCCTCAAAGAAAACTTTACCTAGACCAAAGATAGTGCAATCACCAGACAATGAAAATGAGTTTTAGCATCTGAAACTAACTGCACCATGTTCCCCCCTCCACATGAAATATGTCTTTAAAATCAGGTATTTTCTCCCTTTCTCAGGGCACCAAGCCTGAATGCAAGTTTCACTGAATATAACTGCATTTTACTACATCTGCTGTCACCACAGCAGGACCTCCTTACCTCTGCTGCTCCTCTCCACGATCTTATTGCATCTTCTAACTCACTTGTGGGGCTTAAATTTGAGCCTCCAGTCCCACTAATGTTCTTTCTCTCCTGAGCTACAGCTTCAGCAAAGCAGGAGTGTGCCACCGGCTGGACTTTCTGCAGAGCTTGTGAGAGGAACTGGAAGTGGACCTGCATCACCGTCAAGAAACATCGCCCAAGTACCTGCAGGAGAGCAAACAAACTAGTTTTAAGCACATATAGGATTCCACGGAAGTATCCCTTCTTCCTTTTTGCTTGATGTTTGGCGTAAGGAGCTAAGCTAAACTGGTTTTTTTAAATAAAATAATGCTTCAGATCATAAGGATCATTTAACCACTTACCAAAGTAAAATAAAAAGAGCGAGCGAGCATTGGTTTCTATGAATGAAAGGAACAACAGACTGATCCCAAATCGCTTTAATTCCACACTCAAGTGGAAGTAAAACTTGCAGAATGAAAAGCTTGTTTGGTTACTTGGCAACATCAAGCACATGAAACAATACAAAAATGGGAGCAGCATATTACCACAAGGAGAAAGTCAACAGCAAAACCCACCTGCACATCGACCGGGCTCAATTTATGATAAAAACTCAACAACAAAACGTGAATAATTTTAAAACAGTATCGTAAACTCAGAAGTTTGCTGCAGCAGTTCATCCTGCCCGCAGAGCAGTAACGGGTGGGAATCGGCACGAGAAGCCTTTGCCCGTAGCATCGCAGCACATGGAGACATGTTCAGAGGACTGCAGGACACAGGCCCAAAGCTGTAGCACTGTCACCTGCATTGCCTGCCAACGCTGGCACAAATCTGCTCTCCGGAGTATTACACTGAGATGGGCCATGTCACCCTCCCTGGGAAGGGCGAAGGCGGGGCAGGGGGGCAAAGGGCTGAGGCAGCACCAGCCCCATGCAGGGAAGAGAATCCCCTCTGCACCTGGAGCTCTGTGCCCTGTACTTTTTCATCCCCATCTCATCCCAATGCCCATGAGAACTGTGCCCAAAGACAAACAGATGCCCCAGTTACTGTAAGCAGAACAAAACAGGTGTGTCAGAAGATTTCTGTGCAGCCACCAAAGGCTGCTGTGGAAGGACAGGCAGGAGTGGCACCATCAGAGGGACATCCTGGAGAACAAGGAGCACCACCAGGAATGCTCCACCTGCCCAGGGCCACACTCCCTGAACAGACCAAAGTTTACAGCAAAGTGTAACTAGGGAACAGCAGAGATACAAGTGTTTTCCAAATCATCATACAAAGTATTTAAAAGCTATGCAAAGTGTTTCTTTTATGGAGTTTATCACACAAAGTGTTTAAAAATGTATATTTGATTTTGTTTTATTAAAAAAGATTCAACTTGAATTCCATTTTAGAAATAATTCATCAAATGCACAGGCAATGTACAGAGCCATCATGCCTTGGAGCCAGTAACTCCTGTGGCTTATTTTCAGCCACATTCTTCTGGAACAAAAATATTCAGACACAATGATCTTCCTGGCAAGACTCTCTAGTCACACGAACAGTTATATGCATTAACTATCTACTTCAGAAGAACCAGTGGTGGCAATGCTTTTTTTTTTTCACTGCATCCAGACTCCTTTTGACATTCCATTCTGGTTCAATCACTTCCCTTCTTTGTACAAGGCATAAAATTAAACATTTTTGGTACTTTGACTGACCTCTGAGAGTCAGTGGAGTTTGACTTATTAAAAAAAGCACTCAAAATTATAAAATGAAGAGAACTCCAACTTTCCTGGCTACAAGATTAGAAAGATTTATAAGAAAACTGCAGGAAAAGGCAACTGGTGATCCGAGTATTTCAGTGTAGGAAGAATGCAGTACTCAGGGGAAGATGAAACCAGCACTCATCAGGAATTTCAGGCTGAATAAGTTTCAAATAATATTTAAGGTACAGAGGTTGAAGTTACCCCTGCCTGGAAATAATGCTTAAAATAAACAAATTATTTAGGTTTGAAGTGGCAGCACTCAACATTCCTACTATAACTGACAATATAAAAACAGTGAAGATAAATAGTAACATCTGCATCTGAACTTCTCTTTGGTTTGAAAAACAATCCATGTCAGCCTCCCTCCGAAGTGCGTAAGGATGGCTTGAACTGCTTCAATGTAATCACAGTGGTGGAGGATTTTTGCACTGTTAAACACACCCTGCAGGTGCCAAACTCACTTAGCTTTAAAGCTCAGCTTCATGGATATTCTTCCAAAAGCTTAGTCTTCCCTGTAGGACAGACACATCATCGCCAGTGCGCTCACACAGCCAGGGCTAGCCAGCAACAACCCAGGGAGCAAAGCAAGACAGAGAATTTTTGCTGCAAAACCCAGGGAACAGTATCAGCATATGGATGCAGTCCACAGTCAGAGACACCACCATCTCTTTCTCAAGTTTATTCTCCCTACTTTCCCATGCAGGAGTGTTTGACACTCCTGCTTTAGACCAAAACAAACACAAATCAACCCTAGAGGCTATGGAGTAATCAAAGCTGAACTGGAATCATCACAGGTGTCACCAGTGATTTCTTCTCGGCAGTGGTGGTGTTTTCTTAAATCATTCCTTAGAACCATTTATACTGCATAAACAATGAAGTCTTCAGCTTGCAAACCTTTTGTCCCACCGAACACACCTCCAGTACCTTGAATTCCCTGACCCATTCCCAGGCAGGACAGTGATCTCAGAGGCAAAACCTAAAGGAATCTGTGTTCCTGTTTAGATAGCTGGAAGCAATGGGACTTTTGAGAAGGTCTCACTTCAGACTTCCTTGTCTCTGAAACAGGTGATGAGTTTAATCAAAGTGGTTACCTACAACCAGGAGCATCAGGTGGGGATGCAGTGTTAGGTCCCTCTGTCCCATGTCACCCTAACAGGGCACAGTCAACTTTGGAATATTTCACTGGTCAAAGTATACACATAAAGCTGCAAGATTTCGTTGCTAAACAGTGATGCCATACACATTTCCTTGCAAGCAGATCTTGTACAAGACTCTTCAAACAGAACACTACCAGTAATAAAGTTAGCAAACAGTCAGTGTTCCCCACTTGATACAAACACTGCAGTTCCAAGCACCATCTTAGGGAGCGGAACTTTTTTTTTTTGGGCTCTTTCCCAATAATCCAGTGCTTTCCTACTCCCCGTGTCCCTTAACGAGTCGTTAGTGACTCTGTAGCGCTAACTGGCTGCCCACTGAGAGACCAGGCTTGACCAGCAATATAATGAAGTTAGTAGTGAGGTATGACTCCAACTGGTGCCCCAGATTATGAGATAGCACCTTTCCGGTATATTGCTAAAAGTGGGCTGTGCACTGTTCATTTTTACCACACAGCAATACACTGCAGTTTGGAACAGTGATCGCATCCATGGGACACCTCCAGGGGAAGACACAATCCTGCCCACTGAGTTACCTGCACATGTATGCTATTAGGACACACAGGCAACTCAGCAGACTCATTTCTTCTAAGAGACAACCTAAAAGCCACTACTGATAATCTGATACCAACAGCTATTAAAATGCTAACTATAATTTAGCAAGAAGGCACTTAAGTATGAAGCATTTAAAAAAATTAAAATCAGCAATTAAGATGTAAGGCAAAATATATTTTGCTACTAACAGTTCCTCACCTCAGAAAAGACTGAAACCAATCCCTGCAAATCACAGGAAAGAATAATTTTAAAAATAAACTGGGTTTTACAGTGTTTGCTAAGGAATATCTACATTTTATATTGACTGAGACACTTCTGCCCCACAGGCTTCTTGTTCAAAATCTTAGGTTATTTTATACACATAAAAGCCAAAAATTATCTCCATTTAATACCAAACAGAGCATCCAAGAACATATCCTGTGCCTATTCATGCTTCCCTTTTATTCGGGAAGACAACACGTACACCTCTGTCATTACTACCACCGTTAAGACAATACACAAGCTCTCATGTAACTAAGTAATTCTTTATACTTTGCAGTATTGAGGATCCTGCAAAGCTCCACAAGAGACGAGGAAATACACCAACTTTTTCCAGTTTTGATCCTCCCCCCAGATTTCCTCTAATGCTTTTATAACCAGAAGTACAGTGTTACTGCATTGTCTGAGCTCACAGATACGGAAAACAATATAAAACATCCTCTCGTTCCCTGATTTCCAGGCTGTTCCTCACCCATACAGGCACAAAATACCCACAAATTCAAAGGTTTTGAAAGGGGAGAAGGAAAGGAAGAAAATAAAAATCAGCCTTTGCATTTCTGAAATTAAGAAACCTTGGGAAACTCTACCTGTCACCAACACTTTGATCAAGAGAAGTCACCTTCTTACACAGCCTGGCAGGCAGCTATGAACTAGCAAGCTTTGTTCTGCAAGGGACAAGAAATAAATTAAAAACCTCACTCACTGGTGTCACAGTCCAGGTTGCACAAGCTGGTTTTTAGTCCAAATGCAAGTCAGGTATGTTCATCAAAACTTCAGTTTTCTTGCCTTCCCTGGGGGCTGCAGCCCACTGCACCACACAACAACATGTGGTGCCTCAGAAAAGCCACAGCTCTCTGCTCAATTTCTAAAGCCAAACCTGCTCTGTTTGGATTGCTCGTTCCTCCCCAAAACACACAGCCCGTGTTGGGAAAGGCTTAGGGAAAGCCTATTTTCCTTAGCTGGGCTTATGCATAGAGAAAGTCTCATTCTCATGTCCTTCTCATCAATTTGGGGTTCTGTCCCACTCCACTGTGAATCACAATTCACCTCCCACTGCCTCCATAATCCCAGATTCCATTCCTCAGGTAACAGACCCTGGAGTACCCCTTCACAGGGCACTGCTGAGCTGCCACTCAGACCTTGACCATCTCTCAATTCTTTCTCAGACAGAGCTGTAAGTTCTTTCAGTCATCTACTAGAGAAGCTGCAAAAGCAGCTTCAGATACACCTGTATTCCCCTTCTTGTATTTTCCAAGGAAGCAATTACACTGTCTGTCACACTCTTCCCCTTCATCTCCCTGTTCAGTAAAGCCTGATGAAGCCAGACAAGCCCTTTTTATTTTTCTGCTTCCACTGTGAACACTTTAATTCTGCTGGCACTTTTATGAAAAGTTAACTTCTCTATACATCAGGGAAAAAAACCAAACCACACTTTCCAAATTAAAATTTCAGCATCAACAGCTCAGTCTTCAATTCAAAGTCCAGAAAAGCAGAGTAGGAGAGGCTCTCAGCAGGTCATCCTACTGTCCCAAGCAAGAAGCAATTTCACTTGGGTCAGTTTTGCAAGATGCAGGTTTAACCTGTTCTGTAAGTTCTGCTCCCAACCCTTTGTAGCAATGCACATCAGTGCTCCACTAACATTACAAAGGATTTGCACAGCATCTAGTGTGAATTTTTCCTTCTGAAATTTGAGTTCATTACTCTTTGCTCCACCTTACATGGACATGCAGAACAGGACACTGGCACATGCTCTGGCAGCTTCTCACATACCTGGGTAATTTTGGTTTTCCTTTAGTCTCCTCTTCTGTAGAGTCCTTCTTTTCAATGTGTCCTCTGAAGTCCTATTTCCTGAATGTCTGATTACCCTTGCTACTCTCCTTTGGTGTCCCCAGTTGCACCCTGTTTCTTCAAGTGCACCAGTAATGGTGCATAGATGCACTGTTGTGTTTAAGGCCATAATAACCAGTGAAGAGAGCTGAATGCTTAGTTCATGGTTCTTGCAGGTTGGGGTTGTGTTAAATTACCTGATAACTGCTTATTTGCATGATAGCAACAACTGAGGCTGAACATTTCTATTTAAATACTGTAACATTCAGCTTTCCCCTCTGAATTCCACCCCAACTGGGAAATTCATTGTTCAGGATTAGTTTTAATTCATTAGGTCTTCCAGCATACTTACGCCCTGTACTTTCAAGTTACCCACAAACTTAAATATGTTCTCTATAATGACCTCCGCCAAGGTCCATTTTAACTAACTGCTTCCCAGGCACAACCATCCATCCAGCTTGCCTGTATCCTTCAGTCACCATGCTTCCTGGTTCACTTACAGAACCACCTGAGTCAGTGTCAAACCCCCACATTTTGCTGGTGCTCAGGCTAAAGCAGAAAGCAGCACTTGCCTCACTCACAGAAGTTCCCATAAATCTTGCATATTGCCTTTTTTAAAGGCATGTGCGAGACACAGTTTTAATCAAGAAAAGGTGTAAGAAACGTAGGATGACAAGTGGTCAGTTACCTCAAGATATGCCTCAGCTGCTGTGCCAGCAGCACTCTGCACATCTGTTCCTGCCACAGAGCTGCCAGTGAAGAGAGAGCCCAGGAACAAGGGCTAGGCTTACACAGGTAAGGCAAGGACCAAAGCAAGTTTCTCTGCCTTTGTCTCAAGCTGGCAGGAAATGCATCCATCTACGCAAACACTGCTGTGCTCTGCTCAGGAACTCTGCTCACTGCTGAACACACACTCTCCCACAGCATGGGGCAGGGTATGAATTAGCACCTGGCAACTGCCTGACCAGGTTATAAAAGCAGTATAGAGCCAGCACCATGAAAGACAGAGTTTCAAAGTCCACAAAGCCCCTAGAAGACAGGTAGTGCTTGGTATGTTTTTGCTTTCTTTTAATTCAAAGAGTCTTTCAGCACAGGTATTATGAAAATTAATTAATTATATAGAAAAATATGGGAGTTTATCTATTGCTACAGCCCTAGCTAAACAGTGATGTTACTAGATTGTTTTTAAACATACCAGTCTACAGAACTTTTATTACAAACATGTAGCCCATCTT
The DNA here is from genome assembly GCF_000695815.1 of Acanthisitta chloris. Lineage (NCBI taxonomy): Eukaryota > Metazoa > Chordata > Aves > Passeriformes > Acanthisittidae > Acanthisitta > Acanthisitta chloris. The sequence goes on from NW_008663405.1 coordinate 16,170, forward strand.
ACTTCATTCTGTACTAAGCATACAACACTGAACATGTAATTGCAGTGAGAAATATGACTGACAAATAGCCCTTTACTTAACTGCTTCAGCTGTATGTGGTGCAGGTACTGAACAGATAATGCCTGACAGGCACAGAACATTCATTCCTAGAAAGTCATCTGAAATCTAAACCAAGAGAACTCAAAAATACGTTTTCCACTCAGGATGGAGGTCTGAAGGAATAACTTTGCAAAGACTGTTGCAAAGTGAAGAAATACGTCAGAACACAAGGAACTATTTGAAACTCCAGGGATTTATATGTGACTGCCAGTTAGCACTGCCTGTTACATAACGAAACTGGAGGAGAATTACCCAGACCTACCCAGCCAGGCAGGATGCAGCTGGGGATCCTCTCAATTCCAAACCCTCCTGACTGTTGGGCACTCACTGTCAGTGTATGAAAGTTGTAACAAAGTCAGGACAAATTGTTACAGCAGACCTCACACACTAGTGTGCCATTTTCCTCTTAAGCATAACAGCTCAAGAAGACAAAAATGTTTTAAAGAGTGATAAAATATTATTAGTCAATTAATATGAAGCTTTACTCAAACACTTATGACAATATGCCAATCCCACGTGTTCAGGCTTCCCCTCAGAATGGATAATACCAAGGAAAGTATAGGTTAATTTAGAATACAATGGCTTAACAGTGTTAGAAATACTAGCTAACATAAAAAAGAAAACTGTTCCAAATTTTTGTCTAGTTGGTTCTTCTACAGAAATACCTACTAAATACCTAACTCAGCATAGCTGAGGTCAGGCACTGCGCATGACTTGGTACTTTCTTAGGGCATAAGAAATGAAGTTTCTTTTTCTACCAGCATCGCCCACAAATACATAGCAAGGCAGACAATACTTGTGGTGCAGAAAGGACTCAGAACACAAGTCTGGTGAAGAAGGAATGATACACATTCACATGCAAACCAGTATCCCCCAAGCGAACTTACCTCAATATCTTGTAGGCTGAACTCTTTTTGATCTTTGAAGTTTGCAGCTCCTGCACTCAGTTCCATCAGCATTTTTGCTATTTCTGGTTTTATTGCTGCTGTGAGTCGACTCGCTGCTTCCATGACATGTTCCTGCACGTCTTTCAGTTGCATAGCTGCCTTAGAATAGTGCGAGTTCCTAAACACGCTGCTGAAAAGGTCTGTGAGGAAAGTGCTCGTACGGCAAAACACGTTGAGTGCATCCAGGTATTTGGAGATTCCCTGCTGGATGTCTGCGATCGGAGTCGTGTGGGACACGGGGTGGGTGCAGCCGCCCGCAGCAGCCGAGGACGCCAGGGGGGAGGTCGGGGTGGGCGATGCCAGAGGGGCGCTCAGGGTCCTGCCCAGCTCGGGCATTTGGTACTGCTGGTGTTGCTGCACTTTCTGCTTGGACCCGCCAAGCAAAAAGCGTCGCTTGTAGTCCATTTTGCTTTCTTGTGCACTACAGCAATACATAAGTGAGTGCTTGTCCTAAGCGTTCTTGAATTAACAATCACTTGTCAAATTCCTTCCTGGCGTATCTCGTTATGTACAGTTACAGTGCAGGACTGTGTACATAGGTTTCACAAAAGGCATTTCAGAAAGGCAAGCATCTGTGTAATCTGTATCAGCAGTGGGAAGGCAGCAGATTTGCTGACTCCGTGTTTTCAGTGTTCAGTGCAGCCCTGCTGCAGTTACAAACTGGATTCAAAAAAGCAAGCCCAAATGTCCTTATAATGCTCCGTCTCTTGTTTGGTGTTCCCCTCTGCACACAGAAAGCAACACTGGAGCAGAGAAGTTATCACCTACGATTTCTTCATGAGTATAATATTGTCTCTTACTGTTAAGTCTACAAAAGCTATTTTTGTCAAAGCAAATAATAGTTTTAGAAGCAATACCTTAATACAATTTTCCCCATTAGTAGTACCAGGAATAGTGGAGCAAACCACCGATCAACAGCGATTATAAAAGCAGTGCAGAGGCTCCTTCCTTGGAAAAGCAAATCCTTATGTCAGCAGATCAAATATCTTCAAATGTCTTGACAGATCCAGTCTGCCAATTTAGTTTACTTGTAGTGTCTCTTCTTAATAATGCAGAGGGAAAAAAAAAATCTGGACTCTGTTTACAGAAGACTTTGCAAGTATAAGCTATTAAAAATTAGAGTGTTTGTTATTGCAAGTCTTCTTCCTCTTTCCTTGTTTGTTGAGGTAGTTTTTTCCGTCGTAACATTAAGTAGTGCTTCCAGACTGCATTTGCCCTCAATTGTAGACTCAGAACAAAAATGCACAAATGTATCTGTAAGGCCTCTAGGTCATTTCCTGTGAAGGAGAAAAAAGAAAGTTTAAAATGTTATGGAACAATGAGAAGGTTTAAGAATTTAACTCCTGCAGTGTCTTGGTACATGTCTCTAGGCATACACAGAACACAAGATCAAAAGGGAGGCAGAGTTTACAAGGTAGTTACAAATTGGTGTCATCCTGTTACTAAACTCAAAACTGTTGAGTATTTTCTTGTTCATTCTTCCATTCTACACTGTCAAACTTAAGACTCTCGTTAATCCCCAGTGCAAGTCCTGCACCGCTGAGAACAGTGGAAGGCTACTACTACAGAGCTCAAGGGGAGTTAATCACATTTCCTAATCTCATCCTTTAAAAATAATTAAAGAATTAAGTCAATTAAACCTTTCTTCATGCACCAATATCTACTGCACAACTCTCCCATTCAGTTTAGTAATTTACTAAATCAACAGATACAGGTCCTTAGCTTTTTTCAGTACAATGACAGAAAAATCTGTCTATATCCCACCCGAGATTAGCTGAAAAATACTACACATCCATCAGTATGATGGACAGCATCTATTCACATGCAAGGTATCACGTGAGGCAGAACTGCCTAAGAGGTTGGCCTAAATAACACTCTCACCAGACACGGAAGTAGGAACTACAACTGTTACTGCCCTGTTCTACTGGCAAACCCTGGTGCAGCTGGAGACCCAAGAGCACTTCTGAGAAGACATCTGCAGGAAGGTGAACAGAGCCTGATCAGTGAGAAAGCATTAGGATGCAGCAGGAGATGTTCGAGGCCAGACACAGAGTAGCAGCGTCAGGACATTATTCAGAAGCATGCAATTCATTCCATCAGTTTGTCCAGTCCTAGCCATAGCCACTTCAGGCCACTCTCCCACTTCCACACATACACACAACTCGATTCCATCAAATAAGGACATTCTTTTCTTTACTGCAGCAATTGTTACGTACAAGGATCATATCAAACAGTAATTCGGGTTTTTTTTCCCTGAGCACTTAAAAGAATAATCCAGATAAAACAGGAGGGAGCCCTTTCCTTCAACAACAGAATGTCCCTTTAGCTAATTATACTTGAGAAATTAAACCTGTATGGCCCAAAATGGCTGGGGAATAATGATTTTATCTTCAAACTTTTAATTTCCACCTCTCTGAACACACATAATATCAACTCCTTCCCATAACATGTTTTGACATATATGTAGGGTACAAGAATGCCACAGCTAAAGAAAGAGGCAAGACACAGCAGGACAGAACAACGTCTAGAGCTGAGTAGTCTCACTTCAATAAAACAGGGCACAAGCTTTTCAGGAAGTCTTTGCTGCAGATGGTTCTGCTTCCAAGACCTAGAGCTAATATTCTTTTGTATTCCCACTTTTACAAACCCAAGGCACAGATAAAACACAGCAGAAATTTACACGTGCATTTCAGCATCCCTGCTTAAAGTCCTCTAAGCTGATTACTTACCTCCCCAAATCCTTTATACTTCCCTTAATATTCACACTGAATCTGTCAAGAGGCAACTCATCAAACCCAGAATTTTACAGCAAGTCTCCATACCATATGCATAGCTGAAAATATATCTCTCCTTGCTTTACAAGCTCTGGTGCCTTACAGTGGAAAGCATGATTAAACTGGTTTTCTTGATTACACATAAATGGAGATGGAACAAAAGAGTTGGTTAATTTAAATGCAATACAGGAGTAAATTAGTGACTGTTTTTCCTAAGTAGACATGAATTTCACATTGCAAAGGAACTTAAGAAATCGTCATGAAATATCTAAATGTTACTAGGGCCAAAAGCAGAAAAAGCTAAGGAAAGGTTTTCAAGCTCTACAGCACTGAGTTAGAGGAGCATATTAGAGATGCACTGCAGTGTGGTGGTATTTGTGTACACACTGAGCCTCTCAGGAGCAAACACACACACTGAGCTCATCACTTGGAACACTGGTATTTAGCCAATACATAAAGCTGCTACATCCTACGAACATATATGTAACAAACAGAAAGAAAATGCTGGTTTCATATTTTCTGCAGCTATAAACAAGCGCAATAAATTATTGCGCTTTACTTCTAGGCAACTTCACAGTCAGACCTGCAGGTACTTACTGCATTCTTCAACTTCAGTATCTCCTTGTAATAAAATCAACATAAAAGCTTACGGAGGACAGTTTGTGTCTTCAGCAGATCTTTATTCAGAGAAGAACGCTACATGTCTCAACGCTAGGCACGTGCCTGAGTACTGTGTGTCTCCAACATACTACATACAAAATAAACATTCTGCTTTTTGCATCTTTTCCTGAAGAAGTGAAGCAGAGAACGTTCCCACACTCTTCTGTGCCTTCCCCAGTGCTACAAGTCCCACCACTGCCTTTGGTGCATGGGCGAAAGCTGAGGGCTCCCTATAGTGACTATATGAACCTTAGACCAATCTAACTCTTGCCATATTAGGGAGAAAAATAAAACCCAAAGTGTTTCATTCCAGTGATACAAGAACAGGATGTCATCAGTCCAAAGTAAAAATCTTAAGCTTGTACTTCATTTTGCAGGAAATGGAACTACCCACAGAAATCAAGTGAACAAAGTGTCAAAAAAGTCACCATGCCACAAGTAAAGGTATTTTAGTCCTTCCTTTGTGTAATCAGGACCAAAACAGTGTGTCCAGGTACTATTAAACACTATACTAGAACTAATATATAGTACAAAAACCATCCCACACTGAACACTTCCCTGCTGAAAGCTGTAAAACACTACTTGAAAAGCTCAGCACAGTTTGTGTTCTGGCTTTAAGGAGTTAATGCTGCAGTTAAGGAACTGCTATTAGTCTGAACTATTTGAACTTCCACAGAGAATCAGACATCTGCATGAGCTGCTCTAAAAATGGTCATATTTGCATAGAGGAAACAGAAATTGCAGGAAAATGAGTTCATATGCAAATTGAGCTCACTATTCCTTTTTAAATGGAGCATCCAAAAATGTTTGCTTGGATACTTCCCAGAAAAATCAAAAGTGCTTTTTTCCAACTTCACTGACTGCAAGATATATGAATTAACAGGGAAGACTTTCAGACAAATGGAATTTGGCACCTCCCAGTTTCTGTTTTGGACCAGCATAAGGGGTCAAATCCCCCATCCATCCTGTTTGGGATTACGCTGCTAGAAGGGAAGGCAACTTTTTCCCTGAATCAACACAGGAAACTGAGCAGAGGAAGCAGAGCTTCGAAAAAGGTTCTGACCTCGATTTTAAAACCTGCTTGCAAAGGTGTTCTTTGTGGGTTCTCTTGTCCTTCCAGTGAATATGCAAAATAACATATTTGTTATAAGATGATCCAAAATACCTGAGCTGATTTTTTTAATGCAACACTTCCAGATATTGTGGGAGACACAGATTCCAAATCTTAGTATGAACTTAAGTTCATACTAAGATAGCCATGAGCTTTACATTTACCATTCAGGTAAGACAATCAGCCGTGAAAGCAACTAAATTCAAAGAATGTTCAGAAAAAGATAACTCTAAAAGACACAACCCAGAGCAGCCAGATTGCTTCCTATGGAAAAGTCTGAACAGACAAACCTACAGCAAGGCCAAAGCTGCCAGAGCCAAGGGCCTCCCATGGAAAACCCATCCATTCCCTCTCATGTTCGGTTGTACAAATCCTGGGCAAATCCAGAAGTCACTCCACTGTGAAAGGTGTCATTGCACCTTCAGAGTCTGCTGTCACTAACGTGTACATCAGATCCACCACCTGGCCAGGCCACCAGAGTCCAAATGTGAATATCTTAACAAAATAAAGGTATCCCAAATGTCTCTGACATCTGAACAGCAAACAGGGAGCGGAAGGGCAAAGGAAGCTCACTGCCATTTCCTGCAGACCAGTCAGCCTCCCACTGTCCCCACCACTCGCTGGCTCAGAGCTGAACGAGTTACCAAGCAACAACAATTTGTGTATTAGCATCCAGCTCCAAACATCCTGGCCAAGGAAACCCCTGCCTAAAGCAGGACCCCGGCGGGGAAGGAAGCCTGGCTCAGGCCCAGGGACAGCAGCAAGGGATTCTGCAGGAGGCACCAGGAGAGCCCCAGCTATAAAAAGGTTTCAGCCCAGCAGTCTGGTTTGACAGCACAGACACTGACCTTAACCAGGACAAATGGAAAGCGAGTCCTAGGCAGGGCCTTGTACAGACTGTACCACCCTGCTCAAGGCACAGAGGAGTCACACGGAATCTTCATCTGGACGAAAAAGCCACGGGCTGCGAGCAGTGCAAGAGGTCATTTCTTGCTTCTCCTTTTAGACAGGTTACTAATTGTAGGGAAGAACACAAATGGACTAAGACAGACGGCGGAAACTACTCCAAACTTTTCAGGATCCTCATAAACAAACTGGTTAAGAAAAACAGGTAGTCCCAACTACTTCCGGGGAAAGATGTTAAGAGAGACATCAAATATAGTATTCCACTGATTTTTAACTGGAAGTTAATTCATTTTACACTATCCCAAACTGAAGATGGTTTACATCTATAGAGTGTGTTTAGCATTGACAAAACATATCCATTCAAAGATACTAGGAACTGGAATACACAGGCCAAGGACTAAATATAAAGAATATTTAGAATTCCAGCAACAAATCTCAACCTGATAAATTAAACTCTGACTTCAACTACATCTCCACTGCTCTCAATCAATACACCACATCTATTATTATTAAAATTGCTACAAGAATGGCAACTGTGTAATGTATTCAATCCATCCATAAAGAGAAAATGCACACAATTAAGCATGGGAGCTTTTAAAATTTGTTTTCATTTTTCAACACTGTTTTGGACATAAAACTTTTCAGAATAATACAAGAGCTGAAACTGTGTTTGAAAAATTCAACTTGTCAGTGGACAAGAAAAGCCACCTTCAAGTCTTGCACACTGGCAGAAAACATGCATTCATCTCTGACATCAGCCAAGCTGTTCTGCACCTGGAATTTCTTACCAACACATCACAAATACTTAAGGCATGCAAATGCTTTCACAGGGGTTGACAAGCATTGACTATCTTCACCAGCAGAGCAAAGGAGGCTTGGGGTTACCACAGGCTCACTCCCACAGCTGTCAGGATGCAGGCACAGCCCCACCAGCCTGGGGATGTCAGCAGGGAGAGGAGAGGAGACAAATCCCAGGAGCTCAGCCTATGGGCATGCAATACACATCACCAAATCCTGACTGCTTCTGGTCAGGTGCCTGTCCTTGGGCTACATAACCTGAAAGGAAAACCAGCACTGCCTGTCAAGGCTGACAGCCCTTCCAATGGGGTGGGCTGCAGCCACAGGAGATCCAGGTACCTCCTGTGTGGGGCTTTTGGCTTGGGGCTTTTTTTTTTTTTTCATCCAAGTTGCAAGAATCTCCTGTTAGAGAAGGACAGGGTGAGAGACAGAAATAGCCTATTAAACTGATATCATTTCAGTTCTTGTTAGCTCATGAATTGCTCATTGGGATTCCTTTTTGGCTGCTTGCCCAGAACTGTTGGAGGAAAAAAAAACCAAACCAAAATAAAAAAAAAAAGTAGGCAAGCCAATCCTTAGTGAATCCATGAAGCTCCTGTTGGATACATGCTTCTTCCAGGGTCTTCCCTTCCCAACACCAGTTCACCAGATGCCCCGGCCCACTCTCTTGGCTGCTCCCAGGTTAGATGGGTGTCAATAGCCACAGTTAGAACCAATTCAGTGTCTTCCTTCTGACCAGCTGGGGATCAAAGCTCACAGAACATCCTCTACAGAGACTATGTAGTTAGTGTAGTTTAAATAGAACCATCAAACTGAGCACCCCAATGTCAACAGAGCACCTGATTAATACAGAAACTGACCTCATTTACTGGTGAATCAATTACAAAACAAAGCATGGAGATTTGTTACACCAGCAACTTGGTTTTCTTAACTCAAAGACCAATTTCACTGATGACATTATTTACCTAGTATTTATAGACAGCCTCTGAATCAATTTATTATGTTTTTGTCTAGAGTTTTAAGGAATATCATTCTGAAGGGAAGAAAACAAACATACTCAATGTTTTGTGCTGATTTGAGTCTTTTGCACTTCTACTGAAGAATCCTGCAGAGGCCCATCTACGCTAGGTGCCCCACATGACAAGCAGAGAGAAAAGTATCCCCAGGCCCTGGCCAAAGAAACCAAATCACCGAAGACTTGTAAAAACCACTCAGAAACAGAGAACCGTAAAAGGCTGAAGAACACCAGATTTTGGGAGCTAGGTAAGTACTGAGGGTGTTGACTGCTCAGCACTACACTATTTCACTTCCAACTCTTAACCTTCCAGAGAAGAATCTATAGCCCTGAACTGTGTAACTACACTCCCTAAAAATATACGTGTGGAAGGAAGGTGCCCCTGAATCAGAATCAGAGCTGTCAGCAGTGCGAGTTGAATCTTTCCAAGGGAGACCCTACAGTGTATCAGGAGACTTCCTGCATTTTGTTTGAAGTAAAACATGTAACACACCAAATAGCACTAACTCACATCACAGCAGTAAGACATGACAGCAAAAGGAAAAGCTGGTGAAAGGAATGTGTTAAACCACAGCTTCATGCAGGCTTGGGTCCTTCCCCCTACATCAAAAATAGATGTGTGTGTCAGATCAGGATCACTGTTTCAATCCTTCCTTGGCAACTGGTATTTACGTTACCTATTTTGAAAGCCGGACCAGTTCCCCTTTGAAAAGGAAAAGAAAATAATGTCCACTTTTTTGACACAGCAGACTAACAAAGCACTTACACACAGCATGAGAAATTGCCATGCAACATGGCTGTCTGCCAGAGGATACTCAAGATTCATCTCTCATCTCCCAAAAGGGTGCACTTACCATCAGCCACAGGCACAGTCTCTCATCAGAGCTGGGAAACATGCTAGGATGAAGAATGGCTCATGGGACCCAAGTGATAGCAAGCATGAGCAGCACAGACTTTCTGTAGAAAAGCCACAGCTCTGCCTTCCAGAATGGAATACCTACAGACTTCTTTGACCCTGGCCACAACCTGCTGATTGCTCGAGAAGGCATACCTGCATCCAGCCACCTCCCTCAGAACAGAGGGAAGAACTGCAGGCCATGGCTTCAGGCAAGGGAGGGGGGGCTGACAATTTCTATCAAAGTATTAAGTATAAGTTAACATCTGTTCCTACAAATGGTCTTTTTCAGGCCCAGATTTCATTTCCTGCTGGAGGGAAGTCAGGGAGAAAAGGCTGAACTAAATAAATATTCAATTAAGCATATGTGGAACAGGAATATTCCTTGGTCAGGCTTGTGCATCATGGTCCAGTTATGGCCATTCGAGAGAATTCTCCTCACCTCCTCCCAAGCCTGTCCTTGTGCACCCACTGAGCACATCACATACTCAAGTCTTCCTAAGCCACAGCAGAAGCACCTATGTCAGACTGTTCTTCTCTACCCTGTCACTCCTGATTACTGTATTCAGAGGTAAAGCTCGAAGCACAAAGAGCCTAGGATAGTGTTTCCTTGTTAAAACTTAACAGAAAGAACAAGCATTAAGAAAATCAATGTAATTGTTTCTCAGTTCTGTAATGATAACTACAAAAATCACCATTTCCCCAGTCTACAATCCTATAAGATTATAGCAGACATCCTAAACCTCTGGGCTCACTTCAACAATGGACTTAGGCACATAATTAGTTCCAGTAAAGTTAGTGGTGTCTCCCATACAGTCCAGAAAGAATTAAATCTCCCTGTTAAATCATTAATTGCAGCTTTCCAGCATAAGCAAATTCCATATCTATTTATCAGTATCATTCACCGGAAGAGAGGTTTTCAAATACCCATTTTAAAATCCATGCAAGAAATTTCTACCAAAATTTGTTAAAGAGGTTTAGGAAATCACTTTGAAGATCTTAGTTACTGTTGAGTCAGTGCAGATCAAGAAATCAGGCAGAGAGCTCCATGTAGAGCTTGATTCCCACAGGCTTAAAATGATTTGTCCATGGACTCAAATACTGCAGAAAAAGCTTCAGAAAAATTCCCACTCTTGACAAAGTAAATAGAGAAATAAATGAAAACACATTCCTATAAATGCCACCTTCAACACATCTTGCAAAAGTCAGGTTCTTCTGAGGAAGTTCTCATTGCCCCAAAAAAATAATACCTTAAACAAGACTTGGCAAGACAAGTGAGAGTAAGAGCCCAGGTCAATACTACAGTGTTTAGTCACAACATATTACATGCACTAATATATATACACACTAAGAGCAGCATAACTTCACAGGACTAAGGGACTAAAATAAGACACCAGATTAACTATGGGTAAATTTATCAACTCCTACAGGGAAAACCAATCCTAACCTCACGTACAAAATGATGGGCTCTGGCCTGATCATTACTACTGAGGAAGATGACCTTGGAGCTTCAATTGATTTTTGCTAAACATCAGTCTGATGCTTAATGGTAGAGTCAGAAGAATAAATCTGGAAGGGAACAGCAGTGCTGGAAAAGCCAGAAATCTACTTATACCACTGCATAAATCCATGGTTTACCCACAGGTTAAATTTAGTGTGCAGTTCTGGTCTCTTATCAACCTTCCTTACTGAGGGGCTCATTTGGGTTACTGAACAGACTAACCACAGGCTCAGGAAATCCTACATGCAGCAAATTGTTAAGGACAGTTTCAAATTAGGGTTGCCCACAAATCAACCCTGTTCCAGCATTTCCCTACGTATTTGTTTATAATCTCCATGGGATGAAGGCAGCTGAGTTGGATCAATTTAAGTCTGAATCCGCATGGCCACTTTTACCTCCTTACTCCCTCCACCCCACTGAAAGCAAAGTATCACAACACACACTGTTTACAACTCCTTTGCAAACAGAAACATTTCCTCATCCATAAATCAGCTGTTCACTCTCAGACCAGGTCGCCAGCTGTCCTGCTGCTCCTGCAAACATACACACTGTATTTCATCAGTGTGCCAGGACTCACACTTTCCAGCATATACACATTTGAATTTTCCCTCTGAAATAAACAGACCTAAGTCAAAATTCAACGACTGTTTTAACAGAGTTGGTGATGCTACACAACTGTAAAAAAAACCAAACTCAGAGTAACTTCAGTAGACATTTTAATTATTTCAGTAGTGTTAGATAAAGGCAGAGAAAATTATACATCACCTACACATTTAAAGCTCTTCTATGAAGGAAGTTTTGAGCACTAGAATCATGAGACAGATACATACAGCAAACCCTGTAATGCCTGTATGTAAATTTTTATTTTTATTTTTTGCCTGTTTGCACCAAGGATGATGAAAGCTTTCAAAACATTTGGAGTACCGCAACACCAACAATCTTTCCTCTCCCAAATTGCTTTGCTGCTTCTGAATTCTCAACACTTGCCACAGAATACATCTATAACATTCTCTTGATACTAGACTACATCAAAACAGAGAGAGAAAAAAACCTGAAAATGCATTTTCTTAGCTGCATTAAATACACTAATCCTAACCCACTCATATAAATGAAGTGGCTACTATCAGCAGGTATTTCCACACAAACCATTCCACTTTTTCGTGTTTAATAAGGGTATTACCATAAAATTTCTTTGTGACTGAAATTAAAACCTAATCCAGTATTTACTAATATTTATTCTCTTCAGTGTACAGCAGGAGCTTTACTCTAAAATTTGCCTTCTCCTCCAGCTCATTCATTCAAAGTCTCCTATTGAAAAGTATTAAGTATTCTGAAATGACATGAATTTAATTTCCAAAACAGGAAACAGGAGTACATATCAGAAAAACTGACATCAGCACATACACTGACTGCCTCATGGCAGTTGCAGCCATGAGGCTTTTGCTGTGTAGCTAACACCAATCCACGTCTCCACAGCTCAACTCCTGCTCTCCCAGCACAGGCTTTCCAAACGGATTACGGGCTCCCCGTGTTTGAGCGGCAGTAAATTCATCACAGAGCAGCTGGAGTTCTGCCCAGGAAAACAAACTATCTTCTGTACTGAAGAGAGGGACAGGATGATTACGCCTTTCATATCCTTCTCATGCTGAAAATTATGGAATTATCAGAAAACTGTAATCATGAAAATGTCAAACTAAGGAGAATGTATTTTTACAGCAAATGAACATAATTATGTTTACCATATTTGGGCCCAAAGCTGGCTGGCAATTCAGTCTGTATATAGACAGCAATATCTTGATTCACTGTCACAGGATATGAATAAACCAGAGCAATCCAGTGTGAATAACAGCCTCCCTCCCATAACAAAACCAAACATCAGTGTGCACATAATGCTACAAAAGCATAATACTACTGTAAATAGCAATTTCATAAATAGGAGTTGAGTAGTTTCCACCTTAATTCTGAAAGTCATTCTTGAACTAGAGCTTTGTAAGAGAAGACTTTTGGTACAGCCAAAATGCTTCATTTCTAACAAATCTATGGTCTGTAATATATTAGATTACGCAGAACTAATCTCTGTAGCTGATGAGGGAACAGTGGTGACAAGTAATTTGAGATCATAAAGATTAAAAAAGTAGCAGTAGCATGCATACTGCATAACCTCTCCTCATTTTTTCTGATCAAAAAAGCTGTGTGTCCTGGGCACAGTGTTCACCTCCTCATTAAGACCAGAATTTATAAGGCTTAATTAAATATAGATGAGATTTTTAAAATAGCACTCACTCATCATGCATAGTTGGGGTCTAAATATGATTAGTTACAAGATTAAGTGTAGTACCCTTCCAGTTTATAAATCTCTAATGCAAATCAAAGGCAACAGATATAGCCCAAACTTGCCATCTGCAACATTTCCCCCATCAGGACCACCCAAAGCTCAGTGCTTATCAAGCTGTTCTGCCCGCTTGACACAGCAGACAACTGAAAAAAAACCTTCCCTGAGTTGCTCAACCTTCTGCAAATGCCATTAACAGTTGGCCCAAACACCAGGTAAGCACTGGGGACAAAAGGATTCTCCCCCTGCCCTACTCCATCAGGCCCCAGTATTCCAGCCAGTGTCACCCCACCTTGCCACAATGGCAGCAGCTCACATCTTTGAGTCTCCAGATTCCAGTGCCTTCTTTAGGTGCTTCAGTAATCCTGCCTGCTATTTCGGTCCACAGAATAATTTGCTGCCTTTCATCCACACAATGTAAATGCCAAAACAAGCCACAGGTCAACTTAAAATCAAGGAGCTGCAGACCGAAGGCTGAGGAACACTAGAGCAACCTTGGGTCTTCTCCATCCACTCCTTACACTGTAAGAATGTCTCGGTTTAAAGCAATGGCTTACTTGAGGTTTGCATTTTGAACGCTC
>NW_008663405.1:29799-37354 GCF_000695815.1 Acanthisitta chloris
TTCCTTTTATTAAGAAAAGCAACTATACTATTTTAACAGACTATTGTTTTCCTGCTTCTTTAAAACTGAGTTTTAAATTTTTCTAATAATGAAGTTTAACTGCTTTCAATACAAATAAATTTACACATTTGGAAAACAAATCTGGGGTTCTTTTTTTTGTATCTGGCATAGATGCTACCAAGGAAGATAAATAACTTCACAGGAGAGGTTCATGCCCACGAACGCACACATGGAATTCTGCCAGCATGCACAGCTTCCCTAGCTTCCAGCTTGAGGCTGCTGTGTTAAGAATACGGCAGGGAAAGGTATACAGCAGCCAAACTAATGTGCAAAGAAGCACTGATGGGACCTGACTGATGGAGTAGGATTTCTTCCTTTCAAAAAATTACATTGTTCTTAGGTTAAAAGTTATTCCCTAAAGAAGTCTCAAATATTTCCCAATAAAATTGCCAATTGTTAAAAAATAATCCTGATTTACAGCATATAAAGCACAACCACACCACCTCTACGTCCTGAAAGAAGAAGTACTGATAGCTTTGTATAAACAACTAAGCCTTCAATCATGGGCATGATTTGTCACCAGGTTATGTGCCAAGATTTCTGCACTGAGTTGTGCAAGAAACCTTTTGCACAGCGGAGGACATAATGGGATGTTTATGCTGGGATAGCAGGTCTTGAAAGAGGAACAGATAAAATGTTTTAATCCACAGAAGAGATTAACACAATGGGATCGATCTATTCGGTAGAAATCAAACATCCATAGGCAAACCTAAGGACTTAAACTTGTATTATTTGCTGGATCTTCCTGAAATCTCACGTGTTCCTCCTGAAGCACCAAGTATCAACAGTCACACACACACACCAATGGAAGGTCCTAACCTCACACCTAACCAAGTACATGCTGTTCTATATCTCCACACTCCTTAAGAGACCTGAACTTTGTTCACAAATTAAGACTGGAGAGAAACATGTAAAATTTTAAGTGGAATTTTCTGATCTATCAATTATACCTAGAATTTATTAGTAACATTAAAGACTAGGCTTATATGAAATGATATTTAGGCAACTTAAGCTGTGCTGACACTTCTCCCCAGCAACTCTTTAAGCCAAAGGGCTTTTCTGCTCCACAAACTGTGACACAGTAAGGTTTTGCCAGCCATGAGGCACTGCGAAGATGCCAAATGCATTTAAGCAATGTTTCAACACCAGCTGATGCATCTACCACGGGTTTGGCCAGGCCCCTTTCAAACACATGTCCTAAGTATTAGATTTCGAGAAAGTGTTATTTTCCCCACCAGGACTGTGTGTGCTGGCAGCCAGGACCCCCCCACTGGTACCAAGCACTGCCCATGCCTAACATGACACCAGCATGCGATGGTAAGGAGAAGGCTACAATGCACAACACTCATCATCAAGGCAATGCCTGGCAATTTCCACTGCATGTGTTACTACAAACTCCCCCAGGCACCATTTTTAGCCACTGTTGGATTTCCTCCCTTCTTCCCATCCCCCACAACCAGGCTCCAAACCTTGAAGTAACCTTGCTCTGTTCCCCCCCCCCAGAGACAGCTCCATGCCTGAAACATAACCTCTAATCTTATTTTCTATTTCTAGCATACAATTCATGACCCTTATCCCAATTTTTTAAATTAAACATCCTCCATGTCGCATACTCTGCTTCCGACAGTCAGGACAGCACAGAGCACGTCACAATTTATAACCACATTTCTTGTTGAGGACAACTTACCATTGCTTTTAAGAGCATTAGAAACGTGTATTTACACAACATAGGTTTACAGATTTCTCTGAAATAGATTTTCAATACTGCCAGTATTTCACTGCAATTAAACAGCTTTATGTGTTAGAAGGTTTAGATGAAGACCTTAAAATACAACATATCTGCACTTCAGAGCAGTTTGTGAAGCAGAGCATTAACTTCCAGCAATAATTCATACTTAATGTGGACATTACAAACTAGTTTTACAAATTACAAGAGCTTATTACATGGGAAATCTCATCTGACACCACCTATTTATGACAACTTTACTTAAACTTATTTGGGTTTTTGCAACAACAAAATATGCTGTTTGTTTGCCATTGATTCTGTAACATTTGCTAGACAAAACCAATTAAAAGTGGCCTGCTGGATCAGATATCCACCTAGGCCACAACAGCAGTGGCCAAGATCTACACTCTAGATTAACAAGCACTGTCTATAACCCTCTTTCGTATTTTTACCAATTATACTCAATTTGTACAGTTTCTAGGGCAAAATGTTTCTTGTGCTGGTTTGAGTTGAAGTAGAGTTAACTCTCTTCCCAGTGGCTCGTGTGGGGCTGTTCGGGATTTGTGCTGAACACAGAGTCCACAACAGCAGTGGCCAAGATCTACACTCTAGATTAACAAGCACTGTCTATAACCCTCTTTCGTATTTTTACCAATTATACTCAATTTGTACAGTTTCTAGGGCAAAATGTTTCTTGTGCTGGTTTGAGTTGAAGTAGAGTTAACTCTCTTCCCAGTGGCTCGTGTGGGGCTGTTCGGGATTTGTGCTGAACACAGAGTCGAGTCGATGATGGTGTTTGTCTTCCTAAGGAACCGTTATGCGTGATGGGCCCTGCTCTCCTGGAGATGGCTAAACACCTCCTGTCTGTGGGAAGCAGTGAATTAATTCCTCGTTTTGCTTTGCTTGTGTGTGCAGATTTGGCTTTCTCTATTAAACCATCTTTATCTCAACCCATGAGCTTTCCTAGCATTCACCCTTCTGATTCTCTTCCCCATCAGTGGGGGAGTGTCTGAGCAGCTATGTGGTTTTTGGTTGCTAGCTGGGGTTAAACCACGACATTCTCCACGCACAAATTCTCCCACAAAATCACTCTGATACAGAACAGCTCCCTAACGAATAATAAAAAAAAAGGTTGTTCTGTCTCCAAAGCGCTGAAAAACAAGTTTCCAGGATGCATACCAAGCCTGGAGGTTGTGTCTGACACAGCCACGTTCTCTCAGAGCTCCAGAGAGGTACAAGTACTTTATCAGCCACATGCTAATACACCTTTGCCCACCCCAAAATCAGCTATTCCAGTCCCAGAAAACATCCCAACAGAGTGTGGAGGGAATTCCTGCCTCTGCTGGGCTAGCTGTGCACTCATCCTGTGGAGAGGAATCCATCTGCTCACCGTGTGTTCATGAACACTTTCACTTGTACACAGTCAAAGTGAAAAAAGCGAATTCCAACGCAGCCACCCCCCAAAATATTGATAACACTCATACCAAGGTAGTAGGTAGCCTTTCAAATCAAGGGCAGCTGTACTGATAGGACTTTCTGTTGACTGATCAGAAAACCAGTCAGCCTAGGATGCTGACAGCAAAGAAACTGCCCCTAGTACTTCATAAAATTACTTTCAAAATTGTATTTTAGACATAATCAGTTACAGGACAACTTGACCACACAAGCAAAATTAGGCAAAAGGAATAATCCTTGAACCAAGACATAGAGTATTATGACATATTTAGTTTAGAGATGTGTATATGTATATGAAGGTGCTTGGCAATAAAAACAGCCTATTTCACATTGGTTTGCACAGGCAGTTCTAGTAAATACTGTCAGTGTGTTCTACTTTCTCTCTCCCACTCCTTCACTTCCATCCTATTTTCAGCA
Organism: Acanthisitta chloris; assembly: GCF_000695815.1. Taxonomy (NCBI): domain Eukaryota; kingdom Metazoa; phylum Chordata; class Aves; order Passeriformes; family Acanthisittidae; genus Acanthisitta; species Acanthisitta chloris. The sequence continues at coordinate 33,458 of NW_008663405.1, forward strand.
GGGCATCGTTTGAATTTATTAGCAGCTCCACACAAACTGAACAGTGAGAGTGGGAGGACAGCCTCTACCAATTAAGAATAAAAGCAGATAAGTGAACATAAATCAGACTAGAGAAAGGCAAGTGCGAGATCTTTCTAAGGCAGCAGAGCTGCATTTTGAAACGGACTGAAAAACAACACAAATTGTGAAGTCAAGAGTCATCTCATTAACATACTTCTTCCATCAGTGGATAACACGAGGCAGAAGTCAGCAGGATGACAGGAGGAGCACCCCCAGAAGTAGCCCATGAGATTCATTACTACGTGTCTAGCGGAGGATAACAATACTTACTTTCCCTATTAAAAAAAAAAATAAAAAATACAGTGTCAACATAAATGAGAAATGCAAGTCAGGACTACCTTATCCCTCAGCAAAAAACTGGTGTTATTAGAACTGTATTTTGAATGGTAACTTCAGCTGAGTCTTAAGGGTTTGAGAACGCCTCAAAATGAGGACTAGAAATGTCTTAAAAATCCTGAGATTCCCATGTCAGTGAATGACAGCCACAAATATTTATCATGACACTAGGAAAATATCTGAAAGTATGTTTTCCAAAGGATACTGTTATCGAAATGGAAAAAGAGTATCAGAACAGCACTGTCCCATAACCCAGCTATTTAATAATAGTATATTAAGCATTTTATGGACACCACAGTAATAAAATGCTTAATTAAAGTACTAATATAATATTGCTTGCCAATGCAGATATCACTTAAAAAGTATTTCCCCCACAGTCAGTGTAAAGGGTACAGCAGCAATTCTAAAGTCCTCACCAAGGACAGTATTCAAGTCTTTAATTTTTCAGCACTCTTTAAAACACTCCCATTAAACTTGTGGGAACACAGCATAGGTTGCTGTAGTTACATAAGAATATCCTTCCTTAGTAATAAAGAATGAAAACCAAGTTGTACTAGAGTAAATCCATACTTGACACCATTTTCAAATTTTCACTTCATAGGGAACAGGCTCCTGGAGCACAGTCATTGATGCAGGCTGGAGCTGCATGCTAATTCGTGCCTTAATTTTGAATAAAGTGGGAACACAGCATAGGTTGCTGTAGTTACATAAGAATATCCTTCCTTAGTAATAAAGAATGAAAACCAAGTTGTACTAGAGTAAATCCATACTTGACACCATTTTCAAATTTTCACTTCATAGGGAACAGGCTCCTGGAGCACAGTCATTGATGCAGGCTGGAGCTGCATGCTAATTCGTGCCTTAATTTTGAATAAAGCACGCAATACGCATTCTACCGAGTCAAAACAACCCTCCTAACACAACTGGAGCATTCAAATTACTCTATGAGAATATGAAAAAAACGCTTAAACTCACTGAAAATTTAGGGAGTTTTTAATTTCTGAAAGGAAATCTGAGAAGTGTTTTTGACAAATACTGCCTTTCACTTAGAGCACTCCAGCATCACCAGGCAAAGCCAGCACAGTGCTGGCAGCAACACTGTTCCTACTGCTGTCCATACTGGAGAGCAGAGAACTGGACACTGATCATCATAATGGGCTGATTAATTGTTTTCTTTGATATTTAACAACATAGTCATTCATTTTTAAAAACTAATTTAACAACTGATCTACAAGGATATTAACATGCATTAGTAAATACTATATTTAAGACAAAATTAGTGACCAAATTGGCCTTCTGACCCTCTGCTACTTGCCACAAGCTTCCACAGCACACACAAATTCCTTGTCAGGGCAGCCTGGACCCTGCTCGGAAACCCACCTTCCTGCAAGGCCAACACTGCAATCTACACCTCTCCAACACAGCCAGGGATCTTCTATCTGAACACAGATGTCATCTAAGGCATTCCAACATATTCACTGCTTTAAAGTTCCTCCAAGCCCAGTGGAACTGTCACAGAGTGGCTATGGCTCAGCCAGGCTGAGTTTGGACCAAACTCAACGCCCACTACTCTTCCATAATCAGTATTATGGAAACAACAACTCCCACAACAGCACTGGAGAAGGTAAGTGAAATTACTACTTAGGCAAAAAAATTCTCTTTACATCTGCTTTAAGATAAACAGTACAGTAACAGGACCTATGGAATGATGGGCTGTTTGTAAAGAACCCTGCTTGCTAGATTCCATGATCTCAAGCTGAAACCTCCACTACAGTTCCTTATTATGTTCTCCATTTACCAATAATACGCCTTCTTCCGTGTTTCTTCCCCATTAGGCAAGCTCTGATAAAATCCTGAACCTATGTGTCCTCTGCCCCTGAATTACTGACTGCAGCAGAAAGTACAAATCATTGCTGCAACCACCCAAGCAGTTAACACAAGTACAAATCCCTGCTGCAACCACCCAAGCAGTTAACACACTCCTGCAGGAAGATTTCAATCCCTTCCTGTTGTCCAAAGTGTTACATGGAGAAACATCAGGAAATTATGCTCCTGCTTTACCAATATTCCTTCCTTCTGCAGCTCTGTAAGGATCTTGTTGCTCCACTTTTAGAGTGCAATTACAGCTTCTATGTTCCACCTACGCCCACAACATACATGTGTATGAATCTCTCAGGGAACACTACAATGCAGAAGCACATGCTACATCGATTTTCTGCATCTCCTTTCCAATATTATAACAAAGTTTGTAGTTTCCTTCAATTTTTGAACACCAAAAATACAGCCTGCTCTCTTGCTTCCAGTTCAACAATACTGGTCGACTTTCAATTTTTTTTCCTACTCCAGAATTACTCCAGCCAGCTTAAACCTTACAGCATCAGACATGCATCCCTCCTACACACAGATTTACAGATTTGGTTTTGTCCTCACATAACACAAAATATGTATTTCCTGCACGCACCTAGCAATACCTGCTATGTGCAGGCTACACGACACATGTTCTCCTTGTGGAGTTGAATTTCAGTGAATCATTTTGTCAAAATTTCCATTCTAGAAATAAATAAAATCATTACTTTGCTTCAAAGCATCCAGTGACACTCTGCAGCTGAAGCAGGCCATACCACTTGGTGCATTTATTATTTTATTAGGAACAATGTGTTCTAAAGACAGAACTGAGACTAACCACAATCAGAGTATTATTTGACACATCAAGGGGTTTTATCCTCTACTACCACTGGTGGATTTCCGTGAAGCAGAGTTTGAGCAGTGCCTCAGCTGCCGGGACACTAACTCGTACCAAAGTCAGCTACAGCAACAGGAAATCTTTCACATTTTCAGCACGACAGACTCCTCTCCACATCTTTCAGCTAACATTCCAATTCTCACTGTGTAATACAGACAAACAGGAGAGTTCTAAATAGGAATTTAAGTGTAAACTGTGGAGGGGAAAAAGCAAAACTAAAAGTGGGAACAAAAATAATCCCAGGGAAAAGGAGAGTGACTGGATTTTTATGCAGCATAAAAATTGAGATGATTGTGTGCTGGGCAATGAAACTGGTGGGGTTTTTTTTACACCATATCAATAACATATTCAAAACTGAGGTTAAACTATATTTTCGGGCTCTCAACTACTATTAGTAAGGCATCCTGCTGCTTTCTGAGCTGCTGCATATCTATCAGCAAATCATTTTAAACAGTATAGCCACTTGTAATATGGAGCCTTAGCTCCTCTTACGCCTAATGTATTATTCTCTGTCTGGAACAGAAAATTATTCCGTGGACTGCTTTGCATATTATTCAGGTGATTATGCTGACATTTCTTTGTCTATGAAGATGAAACACATACTCCATTTATGCAGCCATTTCTCTGTTCATATTTTGAACAAGACAATGGATTTTTATTAGTCAGAAGTGATACTTCTGACTAATAAATAAGGACTAATATTATAATTTTATCTATTAGAGTATATATAATTATATATAATATATATGTAGTAATAG
>NW_008663406.1:0-1460 GCF_000695815.1 Acanthisitta chloris
CAGGCAGAAAGGGGCCTGGGAGTTTGGGTATTCAGGAAGCTGAACATGAGCCAGCAGTGTGCTCAGGTGGCCAAAAAGGCCAATGGCATCCTTGTCTGGATCAGGAATAGCATGGTCAACAGGACCAGGGAGGTGATTCTGCCCCTGTATTTGGTGCTGGTGAGGCCACACCTTGAATGCTATGTTCAGTTCTGGGCCCCTAAGTTCAGGGTGGATGTGGATGTACTGGAATGTGTCCAAAGAAGAGCATCGAGGGTGGTGAAGCGATTAGAGCACAAGTCCTATGAGCAGAGGCTGAGGGAGCTGGGTTTTTTTAGCCTGGAGAACAGGAGGCTTAGGAGAGACATTATCACCCTCTACAATTACCTTGGTCTCTTCCCCTAACGGACCAGCAGTAGGATAAGGGGGCATAGACTCAAGCTCTGCCAGGGGAGGTTTAGGTTGCATATTAGGAAGAGATTTTTTACAGAGAGAGTCATCAGACATTCGAATGCGCTGCCCAGGAAGGTGGTGGATTCACCATCCCTGGAGGTTTTCAAGATGAGAGTGGATGTGGCACTTAGTGCCATGGTCTAGTAACCCTGGTAGTGTTGGATGTTTTTTCCAACCTGGTTGATTCTTTGATTTGATTCCTGAGCTTGGAGGAGATAAACCCTTAATACTAACTAGCTTTCTTGAGCTTCTCTTCCTTCCAGGGCTTTATCCCATGGTACAGTCCCAAGCAGATACCTGAAGAGTCCAAAATCTGCTCTCTTCAAGTCCAGAGTAGCTATTGTTGTGTGTCCTCTTTGCTGCCCTAAGGGTCTCAAATGCCACTATTTCATGGTCAGTGCCGCCCTGCCTGCCCTTGTATTTTGCATTTCCCTCCACCCCTCCTCGTTGGTGAGAATAAGGTCCAGCAAGGAAGCTATCATCAGTGCTTTCTAGGAATTTCCTGGATTGTTTATGCCCTGTTGTGTTGTTCCTCCAGGAGTTGCTTGGGTGGTTGAAATTGCACATAAGGTCTAGGGCTTGTGAATGTGAGGTCGCTCCTATCTGTCTGTAGAGGGCCTCATCCACTCCGTCTTCCTGATCTGGTGGCCTGTAGCAGATCCCCACTATAATGTCACTTGTCCCTGCCCTCCCTTTAATCCTAACCCATAATCTCTCAGTCTGCTCTTCATCCATCCCTAGTTGGAGCTCCATGCACTCCAGCTGGCCATTGACATAGAGGGTGACAGTGCCTCCTCATCTCCCCTGCCTGTCCTTCCTGAAGAGCCTGTATCCTTCCATTCTAACACTCCAATAGGTGTAATTCCTCTATGTTTCCGTGATGCCAGTAAGGTCATAGCCCTGCAGGCGTGTGCATGTCTCTAGTACCTCCCGTTTATTCCCCATGCTGTGTGCATTTGCAAAGAGACGTTTAAGTTGGACCCTCAGTGAAGCTGACTTTCTGTTTGGAGTGGCTGGGATTTTTTGTT
>NW_008663406.1:1525-6073 GCF_000695815.1 Acanthisitta chloris
TATCTCTTGCTGGCATCAAACTGGTAGGAGTGGGGTGGATTGAGGTTCCCCTCAATGTAGTTTAGTTTTAAGTGACACTGTAGAAATAGCATCAGTTATCAAAGAGGTTAAATTTGCTGTACAGAACTTAGAGGTTTTATTTGTAAAATGACATTCACCTTGATTGAAAGAGTTCAGTTTACTTCATTTGCATGGTTATGATATGAATATTCTGTAAATCAAGTTGTGTACAGGTTCATTAGTCAAGTGTGTCAAATAATGCTTTGGAATTATACTTCTGTAAATGTGTTGCATTCAGTGGATTTACATAATTACTGGAAACTCATCTATATCTACTTTGCTTCCTGAAATAATTCAGAATTTCAGTTGGGCTTTAAATAGGTTTGTCCCTAAATCCTTAGGGTATTCAAATATAGTAAAATATTTATTCACTGAACTCAATTATAAATTGGTACACATGAGCCTATTTAGGAACCATTTTTGTTTTTCTTTTAATAATATGATAATTTTGTAGAATGGATTTACCCTGTTAAGACCAATACTAGCTTTAATGATTGTGTCACAGTTAGCATTGTTCTTGTTGTTGATTACAATAAAATCCAGATTTTTGTTAAGCATTTTATGAATCTTTGTGAGTTAAAGATATTTGTATTTTTTGGGGGTGGGATGGGTTGTGTCCTGGAGTGCTAATTGCTGAGATGTGGTGGTAGGCTCCCACTTGTGACTTCTTAGCAGTAACATTGTGCATTCTCAACATAGTTTAATAAATTCAGTGCTCATGTAGTTTACATGCTCATCAGTGGTATGTTAATGTAGATGCTAATTAGTTTCAGATAATGTGAGAATTTTTATAACTATCTGTATAAAAGGACAGAGTTGTGTTTGAAAACTTGCCTTAAAATCCTTTAGAACTTAGAATCCTCTACTTGACAGCCAATGTCTTAGAAGTTGTCAAAAAGGATGTTTGCTGTCAGGAAACATTAGAATAATTGGGAGTAGCTCAAGTTCTTTGTAATATGAACCTGGAAAACAAATGTAAATGAATATTTATATCTGACACAAATTTATACTGACAGCAGTAGTCTGTATAGTATTAAACTGCTATTTCACATTATCCAATATTGTGTGCCAAAGCATGCAGTCATGTCAGATATATGGACTGTGAAGGCCACTTGTGGTTCTGCAAGCTTTAATTTATGGTCTCCTGTGGCAACTGTTAAAGAGAAAAAAAGATTATGAATTGAGATTTGTCCTTGGATTGTGTCCTGTGAGTTCAATGTGAAGAGTTTAATTTTTTTTATTTTTTTTCGGAGATAAAGAGCCTGTTGACACAGGAACAGATATTTTCGTTGATGCTCTCCTCTTAGTTGTATGTTTTATCACAGGTCGGTGGTAAGTTATTACACTACTGGAAAGCAGGACAGGAACTCAGTAATTTCAAAGCCTGGGTGAATAGCTAGCACAAGATAGTATCCCTACCCATGTAGGTGCCTCAGTGTCAAATGAAAAAAGCAAAGATGGGGAACTGAGAACTAACTACTCCTTATTGTTAATTGAGTGTATATGTTAGTCTTGATGCAAGTTTAAGGTAGTTGAGGGCCTGATCCATTTCACCTGTTTCTGGTCTCTGTTTAAATGGCATGTGAATGAAAGTAGAAGAGTACCATGCTTCATTTTGAATGTTTCCGTGTTGCCACAATATTCCTATAAATATGCATAGTCTCTGGATCTCCTTTGTGCTAAAGTAATTTCCAATTTGGAAAAAAAGCAAATTGATTCTATACCTCTACAATATCAAAACTGCAGAGAACCGAGAATCTTTTCCAAAATGAGTCTCTGACTTGGGAAATAATGTTTATGTTTCACACTAGAAAGACTGAGCTGCCTCTCTAAAGGTGGGTGTATATCACTTGCATTCCAGGGAAGACTGCAAAGATCAACTTTAGTTTTCTCTTGCAGGTGATGCTCTACATATATATATATGAAAATGTTGTGTTCTACATCTTACTTTGTACATACTTATTTTCATTTGTCATTGAGTGATGGTAGGCAAGCAGCTATAACTGTGTTTTTCTCATAACAGGATGACCTGAAATACACAACACTTATTTTGGGATATTTTTAAATGCTTAATTTTAAAGTAAGTAAAAGATATAGTGACGATGATTCTGTTTCAGTGGGGTGTTTGAGATTTTTTTCAACATATGTAAAACTCTCTGTGACACATAAATGTAACTTATCTGCATTTTAAAATCCATCCCCTTGCTAGAAAAAACCAGATACTTAATTGCAAATTGTTGCAGTTGATCAAAATATGAAAATAAAGTGTTCAACATGCAGTTGTGTGAATTTTATCAAAAGTAAAAAATTAAGTATGACTGAGTAATCCAGTCTTTATTTATTTATTTGATTTATCTGCATGGTCAATTGTGGCTGTCCATGTATCTGTAGCATATAGGCCACAGTTCACCTTTGCCTTAGCAACAGCTGGGATAATAGTGCTGTCTGCATTCTGTAGTAGAAAGCTTTGTATTAAAGCTTCAGAGAAATTGAAGGCTACAGTTAGCCTTCTCTTTCACAGTACTGAGCTTTAGATCCTTAATAAAAGATGGTAGTCATTTAGAGTCAAGTACCTCGAGAATGAAGTACACAGAAGGTAAGCAGAACATCTCTAGGTTGGATACAGAGAAAGCTAGAATTGTCTTGGTGTGATCCTGTGAGGGCTGATCTTTATGGAGTGGTTCATGGGCCTTCTCCATATGCCCATAACATAGCTTGGCAATTGAGTCAGTAACTTGGAACTATATGGCCTAAGACTTGCTTTGTTTTTATTTGTGCTGGTTTGAGCTGGAGTAGAATTAACTTTCTTCATAGAGGCTAGTATGAGGCTATGTTTGGGTTCTGTGCTGAACACAGAGTTGATAATGCAGAGATGTTTTTGATATTGCTGAGCAGAGTTTACACAGAGTCAAGGCCTTTGCCGCTTTCCGTACTGCCACGCTGGCAAGGAAGTTGGGGATGCATGGGAGATTGGGAGGAGACACAGCTGGGACAGGTGACCCAAACTGACCAAAGGGATATTCCATACCATATGACATCATGCTCAGTATATAAGGGGGGAGGAAGAAGGAGGAAGGGGGGACATCTGGAGTGATGGCGTTTGTCTTCCCAAGGAACTATTACGTGTGATGGGCCCTGCTCTCCTGGAGATGGCTGAACACCTCCTGTCTTCGGGAAGCAGTGAATTAATTCCTTGTTTTGCTTTGCTTGTGTGTGCAGCTTTTGCTTTCTCTATTAAACTGTCTTTATCTCATCCCATGAGTTTTTGTAGCTTTTACCCTTCTAATTCGCTCCCCCATCCCGTTGGTGGGGGAATGTGTGAGAGGCTGTGTGGTTCTTGGCTGCTGGCTGGGGTTAAACCACGACATTATTTTAACATATCAGTTTAGAATGTAGAGGTATATTTATAGGATGCATGTGGATTTTTATTTAATCAATAAAATGATATCTGCAACTCATAAAATTCACAAATGGGAAAATGCATTTTTTGCTGTTTTAGTCATTAATTGGTGACCAACTTTTTCATGTTGGAAGGTGTGACTTACTCTTATAAATCATGAAGAAATATCTGTAATCTTTTAATGAATAGCAAAGAAGTAGCACTGCATTTATCCTCTGAGATTTTGCCAGTCACTTCTTCCAAATAATTTTAAAACTACTTTTTTCTTTTAGTACATAGTTTTTTGCCATATTTTTGTCAACCTTATCTCCTTGCTTTTATAAGTGAGAGCTTGTATATGTGATATAATTTCAATATGCTTTCTGAAAAGACTGTATGAGCATGTCAGTAAGTGAAGTTAGAAACAGGTTTAACTAAACTAAAATAAGCTGTTCTTACAATGAGACTTAGATTTCTTCATTTATTTGTTGTTTTTAACATTCTACTTAAAAATGTTTTTTATCCTTTTTGAGTAGTAGAGGCTTGCTCATCCCTTCCCCCTCCCTATCCTCCCCCAATTTTGAAACTATCTGTTTAATCACTAACTCGCATAAGGCAAATGAAGAAGCTGCATCATGAAAGACGTCTCTGGGGAAATAAAAAAAATAAATTCTTGTTCTGTTTTACTTTGGAGCATTGACGGAAGAGGTTGGTTGGGTGGAGTATGAACAAGGCTGTCGTTCTCTGGTTTGTATGTTATAACAGATTAGCAAATGAGAGCCTTGCAATTGTGTGAAGTGAACAAGATGGAAAGACTTTAGTCCCTTTCTCACCTTGCAAAATATGAACAGACATATTTCAGCTTAGGTGAGTGGGGTAAGCTTTGTGGGAGAAAACCTGATTTCTGAGAGTTTTCTGAGGAGGCATGTTTGATTTGCAATAATTACAGAGTTTGTTTTAAAGTATTGCATTTTTTAAAAGTAAAAATATTTATAAATTATTTAGGATACTGACTTTCAAAGTCTGTTACTAAAATGGATCCTGAGAAATGTTTTAGCTAATTGGAAGATATTAACTATGACGATGAACATGAGCCAGCAGTGTGCTCA
>NW_008663407.1:0-8190 GCF_000695815.1 Acanthisitta chloris
CCCGGTGACTCCGGTGGGCTGAGCACGGGAATCTCCCGCTCTCTCCCGGCCACGTTAAGTCTGTAATAGTTCTCCCCTCCTCTCCTTTTCCCCGTTCTTTTTAATTTTTCTCTTTCCTCTTTTTTTTTCCCCCTTTTGTAAAAAATTTTGCTTCACCCTCTTCTTTTTTTCTTCCTTTTTTATTTTCTTCAGGGGAGATGTATTTTCCAAAGCACACCAAAGGGTTTCTGCCTTCCCCCAATGAAAAAAGGCAAAATGGCAGCGCCTTCTCTGAAATAATAAATCATAGGCAAGCACGACGTATTTAAAATGTGGTTCTCCTTCATCCAAAGTAAGCCTCAACCGATTGCTCCTCCTTGACAAAATCCAGGAAATGTGACGCTGCTAAGTGGCAGGGATCAGCAGAAAGCTGGGGCCTGAGTAGGTCCTAAACGATCCTAAAATTTTGGGAAAACTACAGAAAATTCATTTAAAGTAATTTGTCTGAGATAGCGTAACATTAACTTTGCAAAGCACTCAGATCTCAGAAGGTAAAATACTCTTTTACTAAACAATTTATTCTTAAGGACCTTAAAGTTGTGGCCTTCCTCCAAAAGTCAAATTGACTTCTGAAGACATTGGATCATTATTTCCTATAAGAGACACCACTAAAATCTATCAGGCAAATGAGCATGCCGTGTCCTATGTTAGGAAGAGCAGATACAAACTCCAGTATATAAATACTAAGTACATTTCCAAAGAGTACATGCAGGCCAATTGGGTCTGGGAATGTTCACTTTGAACAAACTTGCCTGGAAACTTTAATGTCAAAATTCTCTGGCCTTGTAGATTTCCACAACAGACACAGCAGATTGATTTATTTAGCATCTCATCTTCTTTCTGAAGACCCTAAATGGAATTATACCAAAACCTTATCCAAGTGCCACTGGGCCAAATGGCCTTTCCTTCTGTGAGAACTGCTTCAAAGTGAGCTGCATATAGTAGCCTGCATTGAAAACAGCATTCCAGAAAAGGGCTAAAAAGGGAACATTTTAAGGGCATTATAGTTAAGGGCTGGGAACAAATGTAAACCACAGTTCTGCTTCGTATAGTTGCAAATATTTCATAATTTTGAAGTATGAAATTTGCTACCTTTCAGATTCATGGCCGTATTGGTGTTGATTGCTGAAATAAGTAATGAAAGGCCAGGGCAGCAGATTGCTTAAACTTATGTCTAAACTTTAATTCTTAATGCCTGGAGAAGCTCAGTGGTGGTTTATTACAATAACCTGCTGCAAGTCGGACAGGAGCATCTCTCAAAAGTATCTCATAAAGATAACAAAAAAATAGAGGCTTCTGATTTGGATTTCCTGCTATACACATACTATGCTGGCAGTAAGTACTTTAGATGGAGAATAAAGGGATATGCAGTCACTCTCCAACAGTGGGTAATGGTGCTTAGCGCTTCAGATAAAGTGTTGGAGCCAAGATGTCCAGGCAAGTGTATTCAAAAGTCTTTTTAATATGTATAGGTTTACCTTCTAAAACAGGTTTCTAACATCATGAATAATATTGACAAAGTCATTCTGATAGTTACTGAATATTCCATTTTAATTTTGAGCTTGCTCTCACCTTTTTGTTCTTGGAAACAGTGTGAATAAAGCTGTTATAATCATCGTTTACTTTCACATTTAAAGATTAATGTTCCCAGGATATCTTTGTGATATGTTATCCAAAAGAAAATTCATGTAATCTGTTACATTTTGCTAACACATAGGAAAGGTACAAAAGAGAATACTTGAATTCACACTTCAGTACCTAGGGCACCATGCACATCTCTAAAAATCTTCAAGTCTTATAACCACTGCAGTGAAATATGTTTGGTTCTTCCTGTCACCTATTAACATTTCTGTTCTTATCAAACTACATAAGATCAAGCAAGTTATAGCTTAGGTGTCAATAAAAAAACCCCAAAAGTTCTCAGGAGTAGACAGTTTTCTTTTAAGAGAAACACAGATACTTCAACTTTGGAATTATTTCCCAAGAACTGAAATAGAAATCTAGTATCACACTACCAACGAGCACGTTCTGTTAGAGAACTGTTATAAATAGTAAGACCATCAGAAATTATATTCCCACATAATCATAATGATCATCATCTTCCTGTAAGGCATTATGGGACTAATGCCTTACAGCCTCAGAGATCTCAGCTCTTGTTTGCTATATATTTAACAAACAGGAGCTGAGAGATCAACTGGGTAAGGTCGGAAGTAAATACTGGAGTCAAGTGTCCTCCGGAGAAATTTTCCTGCTCCTAGCCCCAGGTATGCACTTGGGGAATATCTCAAGTGCTTTGGACTGATTTCTTAGCTCCCACTTTGTAAAAGAGAAGATAGTTTCAAATTATTGTGAGTTCAGCTGCATAAAGCTTTAAAGATCGAAACCTGCACTTTGAATTGCACGAGCTCAGCAATGACAAAGGCGAGGATAATTATGACTTGGCCTCTAGGATGGTAAACCAGTTGCAATTGCTACACCAAGTGCAGCTTCAAAAAAAGCACTTCTGAACACAATAGCAGCCTGTGGCTCAGGGGCAATCAAGGGCCCATAAACATTGAGCTTCTGTGGCAGAGGGCAAATACATCTTCACAGTAATGGGGTCAGTTGAAGTTTCAAGTGAGTTCTCTGTCACTTAAATATGAACTGATCTGACACTGGTTTTACAGTAAGAAGAAAATTCTCCACAGTACAAATAGCTAGCACAAAACCTGTACTCTGTGTGAATCGCATTTACACAGAGAGAAAGAGTCTGATGGTAGCAGCTCTGCTCTGGCCATTCTCCTTTGCCTCATCTCTTTTTAGGACTGTCTCAATTAGTTGCAGCCTTTAGAAAGGAAAACAAAACAGAACAACACCCCAAAACTCTATAATCATCCTCTCCCTGGCCTGCAGTCACGGATGTATACTTCTTTACCACTCTGGTTTGTTTACTGCCTGGTAATGCAGACCTGGGCAATAAAACACAATTCTGCCTTTCTGACTGTTCTTGCCTACTCTCTGCAAACTTGGACTGAACCACAAATGTTTACTTCCCTTCCCTCACCCCTACCTTCTCTGCGTGTCCCACTCCCCTGTCCTTTACAAGGGGAAAAGGGAGCAAATTCTATGAGATACACATATGAAAGAGTGCTGACATTTTCTTACCTCAACCAAACTGTTCCAAACCCCTGAAAATCTTTAAGATTACCTTTGCATACATGTCTTTATCTGACAGAATTTGAGCAAGGATATTTAACTTTTCATATTTTAATTATTTGTATTGACTTTCTTTTGCCCTAGAGAATTATTACTGCATAAAATATCACTGACTATTTGATTAGGTATTCTTTCACAGTGCTTTTCAAGACTTTCAAGGCAGCAATGTCAAAATAATAGTCATATATCAGCTTCAATATAATGAAATGCTAAACATTCTTGGCTACTTGACAATCCATTGTGTGCCCTGTGAACCTAAAGAGGAGTTTACTGAGGTGACTCAATCATTAAACCTACAAGCTACAGCTATTTGTGAATATGTGTTAAATACACACATATGCAATAGTAAAGAAAACCTGGAGCAATGGTAGAGAAAAAAAATTAAAATATACTTAAAAGATTATTTTACATTCCTAGGTACTAGTTCTTCAGGTACTAATGGGGTGAGGACATCCAAGTATTTGAATAGTTATTTTCTGAGCCTTTAAATTGGCAGAGACAGCTGATCTGGAAAAGGGTGATTTTATTTTTAGTTTTTTCTTAAGTAGCAGAAAGGAAAAATACATTCTCTAAACAAGAGCGAAGTAGGCAGCCTCATATTTACAACATTTTGATTTTACAGATTACCTCTGTGTATGTCAACTTTTGAAAAACATTTTAACAACACTTCAGAAACAACACAATTTTCACATCACACTTTTCTTTACCAATATATCTCATGATGAGGACTAGCTAAATATGTTGCTTTAAGTCTACATAATAGTTTTTAAAAAATAATATAAGGTAAGTTTTCTTTTATGACATTTATCCTACTCTATGCCATACTGGCTTCTGGAATGGAAACAGCTTCACTGTTATGGACAGTCCTGGTATTTTGATTAAAGGTTAGGATTGAAGTTAGAGTAATGGTTTGTGCTGGTGCATCCCAAACAAAAGTGGAACATCTCACTTATCTTCAATATTCCCTAGGGTAGAATGACGATGGAGACCTGCAGGGTGTTGTCTGGCTCAGCAAGGTAGGATAAGTCTGCTCCTCCATTAGGTGTTGTTGTTTTCCTGTTCAGTGGTGCTTGGACTACTTTATCAAGTTCAAATCCACAGAGCTCAAGGTAGAAATGCATCGGTTCACAGTCTGTTGCCTGTAACATGAATAACTTGAATTTAGATTTAAAAGGGCAGTTAAAGATTTGAAAGATCAGAATGGGGCTAGTCTATAATGGTGATTAAGTTGGGGAGAGGTGGGGAGTTACGCTATGTAGGCTGGTATTTTGGTTTTGTCAAGCACAGGCTTAGCACTAGAGTAGGAATGAGATTTCCAGACTCACCAGTTCAGAGCCAACGTGACTTTGGCGCTTTGTAGGACAAAAAGAGGTGAAAGAAATCTGCTACCCAGTGGAGCTTAAACCTTCCATTTTCTTGAGCTGGTTCTTCAGCTCTTCTGGAGTGTTCGAAACTGAAAAGGTTAGAGTCCAGATGGTGTTTATATGATATAGTGCTAAAAGATAATGGTAACTTCACTTCCTTGGTTTTAAGTAGTTGGAACTAGTTCTCCAGTTTCCATTAATCCTCAAGCTGTGTGAGATCACAAAATTGAAATTTTAAGAGCTCAGGTGACGTTAGTATTACATAGGGCTGAATGAAGTAAAAGAAGGACTGGTCTTCAAGCACTGTGTTCTGTTTTATACAAAGGTACTGGTCCTTTTGGCTCTGAAATTGGTCACAAATCTACAGTTAGGGTTTGAGTAACTGTAAAGTAGAGAGCCCCAGTGTCTGTGTACTCATAAACATCAGGAGTAAGGTTGGTCTCTGCATAAGCAGTGGGTTTGCCTAGTTTCATGGTTGGTAGGCCGGTTTTAATTTAGTACAGGATGATTAATGTTGGAATGTAATACTCGGAATATGTTCAAAATTCTTCAGGTCATAAAGAAGTAGGAAAGGCATAAGTCCCTACCAAGTCTAAGTCATTATGTCTCTTTTATTTTGGTCATCAGTCCTTTTATAAAGACTAGTTTTAGACTTACAACTTATAAATCATTGCATTAAAATATATATAGCATAGAAGTCTAGAACCCAATTGACTTCAGCGTACTGTACATCTCAAAGAGATTTTAATTGACATGGCATATACAATGTCGTAAACTTCATGTTTGTTTAAGAGGTGCCACTTATTCCTCCAGATTTAATTAATCTTAGGTTATGGTTTGGTTTAGGATTTGCAAATCCAAATAGTTAACCTAGATGACTTCAGAATTTTGTAAACCTGATAGGCAGAAAGCTGTTTTCCATTGTCACTAAGGCTCAATTTTTTTTCCATAGTATGGAATACTATATCTGGTACTTCTGCCACAATTAATCTGGATTTACAGCTATGTTTAGTGTTTTAAAAAATAGAGAACTGAGAACCCAGCACTTGTCTGTATGCTGTTGAGCTCATAAAATTTAGTCTCCCATATGTGTAAAATGCTACATCCTCTTTTATTGTGGGCTCAAAGCTCTAAGATTTCATCAAGATGAAGATTCCTGGCCTTTAATGATGGTTTTTATCCTATTTTACTAATACTAGGATTAATTTCTGATTAAGCTTTGTGTACATGTATCCAGCTTCTAAAGTTCAATTTATGTGGGAATATTTTTTCATCTAGTGGAAGAGAGGACTCTCCTAACTAGACACTCCCATCCCATGTGATGCCTTATCTGCTGTAAACTGAGTTGACTGATCCAGAAAGAGTGCATATGTGGAAAACCCCTTTCTTTGCTCACATGGTGTTCTTCTCTATGTTATTAATCAAAATCTACCTTAAATCACTGAAAACAATCTGAGTTCAATGAATGCCTGTTGGATCCTGCAAGTGCCTGAATACCTGAGTAACAAACAGAAGGTGCACAGCATGACAATCCCCCTTTCCTTTTAGCTGTCTAGTTCAGGCACAGTGTCAGAGCAAGGAAATGAGTCTCTGCTTTAAGGATGGCTTGCCAGAAGGAACAGAGAGCTAATACACTGTTATCTGTCAGACACGATGGGAAGAGTAATGGCTTCAGGAGTACTAGGGGGCAGTTCTTTACTTCTCAAAACATTACTCATCCAGCTGAAATTAATCCAGCATGAGAAACAAGAACCTCTCCTGACAGGGCACAGTGGGCAGAGAAGGAATCTTTTATGAACTCTTTTTATTTGTTTTCTGTCTTACCTAGTCACCATGAAGTCAAGTTGCATACTTTAAAAGTGAATAAAATCTACTTTTCCTGTATTTGAAAGTGAGTTACTATCCTTTAGGCAGCTTGGTGTAAGAGAAAGGTCTCAGTCTATCCACTCTACCTGATTTGGGTTTCCAACACAATTCTTGTCATAGAACTGTGGCATTTCTTTGCTGGTAAATGCAAAGGAATTGTGTTACCAAAACAAAATTTCCAAATAAAAGGATTTATAAATGTATTCAACATAAAACTTATCTATTTTCCCATGTGTTCTGTATCACTGAATAGGATTTGACAACCTCTTTATTCTATTATTTTTAAGCGCACACTAAACTTCTCTCTCTTATTATAAACAAAGGCAAAATGATTTGCTGCCTACTTTACTCCTTTTTTATTTTTGCAAAGTTCTGTATTTTAAATAGCTAAATCATTAAAAGCCTCACAGGATGTCCAAAATCAATATAACACATCACCTTCCATAATAAAGCTATGTCATATTTAAGCTCTAGTCTCTATATTATTTCTAGTACTCTATACCATCTTTGCTACTGTTATGGCACATCAGATAGGGTTATTACTATGTAAATTAGCCAAATAATGAACACTGTAGAAGTGTTCATTCAGCCCAGTATTGTATTACTCTGAATGTGTGGAAAAATTCCCTCACATAAATGGGATCACATAAAGGTCAATGTCTGTAAAATAAAAACATATATCAAAATAGGATCTAAGTAAGAATCAATATCAATATATCCCATTTTCACATCCTAAGCACATATAAATGTGTCAGTCACAAGAAATATATTGTGTCCTTTTCTGTTTGTAATTGCAACATCATTGCTTACCTACAGCAAGTTATAGAGCATGCCTTCAGGCATGAATTGCCCTTAAAATAAAATTCTACTGTACTATTACTTTATATTGACAATCTTTATAAAGCTAGTGTCTCGGAAGTTGAAGCTGTGTAATAAAACTTGCATGCCACCTAAACTCAGCTTCTAACCATTTCTTTTTAAGTTCAGAAAAGATTACCCGTGTTTTAGTTCAAACTAAATAAAAAGACATATCTGCCAAGAAGGAGCAGAAAGGGAGCAGAAGAAAGAGAAAGGTATATTGGTGAGGTAGACTGGGTAGAGTTCAACAGATGAGTTTCATCAGAGAGAAAGAGGGAAGTATTTTTACTTTCAGAAAAGGTACTGTGCAAGCTGCAGAGGTCACATTCAGTTAAGATGTTTAAACTTACTATTGTACCAGGGAATTTTTGCAGGTTTGATGCAGGTTTTCCAACTAGCCAGTGTAGTTAGATCTATTTGTACCTTGAAAGCAGATGTAGCCAGTAATAAATTCTAGTGATGGTTCATTCGTCTGTATACATCTTGCATAGATGGAATTTTTCAGACCTGTGGAAGGAACGTTAGATACATTATTCAAGGCTGATGAGTCAAATACTCTACCAGGCCTATTACAATATTCTGAATAAATCACAGTGCTGCCCAAAATCTGGAATAAAGAGTACTTCAACATATATTTTATCCAACACAAAGTGATTAATTAATACCCACAGGAAAATGTATTTCAGTTAATCAAGAGCAGTCTAGTAAAAGAGAGCACTGAGGAAGAAGATTGCTTAAAATTTGACATTTGGCATTTTCAAGACATTGTATCAAATGAAGAAGAAATTTGGAAGAAAAATCATACCTACTTTTCTTTGGTTGGCATTTTTTTTGCGTTTTCTCTATTCCCTTCCCCTCCCCTCTTTCC
>NW_008663407.1:8200-51889 GCF_000695815.1 Acanthisitta chloris
ACAAGTTTTAATTTCAGTTAATGCTGTCTGTCTCACAACTTTCCTATGTACTTACCATCCCATAATAATAGGCTGTAATAGGAATCATGAACTGAGCAGATGATCTGGCTTTGATGTTAACTCCTTCTCTGCTCTCAAGTTATTGACTTTTCTCCCTGCTTAGTTTTCTCTCCTATTACCTGTTACCACCATAAGTGTTCAGGAATGGGGCACTCATTTGAAGCTGTCTGTCTCACAACTTTCCTATGTACTTACCATCCCATAATAATAGGCTGTAATAGGAATCATGAACTGAGCAGATGATCTGGCTTTGATGTTAACTCCTTCTCTGCTCTCAAGTTATTGACTTTTCTCCCTGCTTAGTTTTCTCTCCTATTACCTGTTACCACCATAAGTGTTCAGGAATGGGGCACTCATTTGAACTTTCATTTGAACTTTTGCTGAAAATCTACCTGAGATCAGCAGAATATCTTACCAAGTGTTTCCTCAATATAAATAAGAGGCCTTTCTGTTTCAGGTGGTCTTGGTTTTGAAACTTTCTTCCCACAAATACAGTGAATTTGAATTATTTTTTTAAGCATTTTTGTGCTGTAATGCCCTTCACTCCTGTTTTTTTTTTTAATTTTGTATTATCAAGATACTCTTTGAATGAAACAATTCTAAGGAGTGGATGTGTTGACCTAGAAACATTTTTACAGGAGCATTTTTAATTGGTGATCAAAAGAAAACCATGTAAAGTAAATGCAAGAATTTTTCACTTGTACTTTCCTGTCAGGGATAAAGTATGTCAGGGAATCAAAAATATTCGAGCAATTGTTTCTCAAGAAATCACGACCACAATGCTCTCATAGTCCTCTGCAAAATGAAAGTAAAATGGAGACTGGAAAAAGATCAGCTACCTCCACAGCAATGGTATAAGTTTGTATATTCAGTAAGTAACTATGTTTGAGCTGGCAGGAGATAGGTTTTTTTACTGAACTACTTGAAATATTCTGGCTATCTCCTTATTTCATTACTGGAGGCAGCAGCAGAAACTATGGTGTGTGATACTGTATTGCTGTATCTTCTCATCTTGCTTGATTTAAACAGTGAAATACATTGTTAAACTAAGTGCTTAGCCTGTATGGTGGCAAGGACTGTGCAACTATCTAGCTGCATAAATAAAAATGCTTATTAAAATGCTTTTATTTAGTTCTGGCCTTCTTTCAGATGAAAATGTGTGTTTTCAATCAGGTAGGCTCATTGAAAAAAGATTTCACATAATTAAATTGCCGTGGCTATAACAGAGCACTACTTGATTGCATTAAGTTAACTGTATTTGTAAAGTATCGTATGAAGGTTTTGTCCTTTTTTAATATTTGGCAACACCGACTTCTGTCTTCGGTTTTGATTAAAATATTTTTCTAGAGTATCTTCACACACAGTGGACTGTATTTCTTCCTTTGTATTTACTCCAATTGAGTTCTAATTGCAAAGATCACTGCACAGGAGAATAAAAGCTCTGACCATGAAAGAGCTTTCTGCATTTTGATGAAATATCAAATATAAAAGTTAAATTGTCTGTATCTTACCAAGCATCATACGGTACTTTAGAGTTTAGTGGAAATAAATAATTACAGAGCAAAAAGGCTATCTGAGATGATGGATGCTCTGGGGAGTGAGAATGGATTTTTCATGGCCAGGTCACTGGCTTGAATGTGGCCAATTTCAGTGGAGACTGAATGTAGTTACCTTCTGAAAGCTCATCATTGACTGAGAAATTTGTTTGTGAATTAATCTAGTTCTGTGTAGATGTGTGCTTAGGATGCAGAAAAAGATGTAATACATACTTAAAATTTCAGAAGATAAAAACTTCTAGAGACTTTATCAGAAGACTAACACTGAAAATGCAAATGAGTGAATAGTAGCAATAGAGTGAAGCCTGTACTTCCATGCCTCTCTGTTTGCTCTGGGCATCCAGGACTTGAGTTTCTCAGACCATTCACAGATTCCTACAGACAATAATCCTTTCTAAAAGACACCCAGTTAAACACAAGGAAAAATTCTGTAACTACCACTGGACAAAATTCCTTCTGTAAGCAAAATCCAGTCTAAATAACTGCTGCAGAACTGCACCCTAAAAATATTCAAGATCAAAAAATATTTACTATAGTCTTAAACCACAGAAAAATTCACACTGTTTTTTGAGCAAAGTAAATTCAGGAAAAATGTCACACACAACTCTTATGATTTATTTGTTAAGAAGACATCTTTTAGATTTCCAGTTGTGTATTATTAAAAAGGAACACAGTCAGCCAATGACTGGGTTTTTTTAACTTCCTCTTCTGTTTGGTTAAGATCTTGAAATATTTCTTCAAGCTGGCCTGTGTAATATTGCCCAGTCTAAGTGAGACCTCCATAGTTTATTTATGTGCGCATTTCATTTGCTATTAAATAAATATTTTGTTTGGCTTCTAAATACCACGATGACCCTTTCACTAGTTAGTATATATTCTGAAACAGTCACGAGAGTAGAATGACACACACAAGTACGTTCCCCCTTACAGTGGAAGTGCCTTACTTTCTTTGATTATTCCTCCCCCCTCCCTGGCTCCACCCCCCTTCCCCAGAAACTACATAAAATTAGTAATTATCTTTCTTCACCTTTTGTGTAAATGCACTTGGTATCTTGATCAAAATAACTACATATGTTACTGTTGCCTTTCAATAGCATTTCAGGATTTCTACTCAACAAAGACACATACAACTTTAAAGGGTACTATTGTTGCTATTATCAAGTATTGCTATAAATAGAGCCTAGATTCTCTGCTAATGCTCTCAGGGACAGTTGGCCTTGGATTCTCTGTACATAATACAAAAATTGCTGTTCCAAATATTTCATAATGTGTATGTGTATTGGCAAAATAGACAGATACATAGTGGTGACAAGCAGTATTTAGCAGCAGTGAGACTGTACTGGTCAACTGGAGAGGACTAAGTATCCCTGCCACTAAACTAGCTGTTGTCAGGATTACTGTAAACAAAGGAGAGGTTTGGGGTTGGTTCAGGAGTATTTTAACTACTTATTTTGAAAACATATACGGGAGAGGCCAATGAGTCCAACTAAATCCAGATGCTTACTAGATATTTTAATAACTGAAAAAATGTATTAAGCTATGTATTTGAAGGATGTCAAGGGATGGCTGTCCTTTGAAAGAATTTTCAATGAGTTGTGCTGCATTGCATTTCCTGATGGCAATATGAGAATGTTTGTGAAAGCAACAATATATTAAATAGAATTTGCAGTTGATACTCTATCCTAAAGTGCTAAAAAAGGGTCATTCCATGATTTCCTCCATGTTTTTGTCATGGAGGTGTAGAAATGACTTACAAGAGAAGAACTGAGAGGAAGACAACACCAGAGTGCTAAGGAGGAAAGCTTTGCGACTGGTTTCAGAACACAAGTGGGTTTTGTTCATGCTACAGAACATGGAGGAAACAAGGCTATCCAGATGAATCAACTCTCTGAGCATGCTACAAGACTCCTGAATGTTTTTAGGGAACATGTAGGATAGAAGAAGGGTACTTGGGCAAGGGAAGCTCACAATATGGGTATTCTCTTTATCTGACTGTGAACAGCAAGATTTAAGAATGGAAATTTTAAATTCATTGGCTAATTAGCTAGAATAAATGCAGTTCGGTAGCATACTATTGGATGATATTGGCATTTTAGTTTCATTTCCCTTGCAGAAGAAAAGTGAAAAATGTTGCAAAGCTACCCTTCTAGGGTAAGATAAGTCATTTTAGCATGGAACTGTCAAATGTCATTGATCTATCTCAAAATTGAGTACTGAGAGTCTATGTAACTGCCATCTTACATTATCATATAACCATTGTTTACTCTACAGCTTCAATGTGTTTCTTTTTGTATTAACACTGCAGTTAGAAGGTTTTAGTGTATTCATTTCGTGCCCGAGGTAAACATAAATAAGACCTTTTATTAACATTCCCATGTTCCATTTTTTAATTACTTTGATACAAAATCTCACTTAGTACTATAGATATTCAAGCACCTAAGGGCCATATTTTAAATTACTAGTTGTGAAATATTGAGGCATCAAAAATAGGTCAAGAAAGTCAGAAAAACAATAATTAGCATTTATATGAGACAACAGAACCAACTGCATGCTTCTATACTTTCTCTAGCTGTTACTGCTGATGTTATACCTGATCCTGAAGCTCTGGTGACTGCATCTACTCTTAAACTACTGTGTAAGAGTGAACCTGGTGTATGGTTTCAAATAAAATTTTTTTCTCTCATGCCTTGGAAAAGCATACAGCCATCATTTAGGAAGGTAATGTGCTATAGCAGTGTAATAACATGCTGACAGTTTGTGGTTCAGGGGCTAAAGACCTAAAGGGTGACATAATCAAAAAAAAAGCAAGGAATGAAGAGCAAAAAGTAAAGCTCACTTGCCATCTGAATACCTGTATCTCAAGATATGTCTGCTCAGGACTTTTTATGTGCTAATCCTTATGGCATTTTTTAGATTCCATGAAAATTTTCTTGAAATAAGGTCATTTGCATAAAACAAATTTGCAAGCTTGCAGATTGATAAAGTTTACTTGTACTATAAAAACCCTGAAGCGACTTAGTAGATTAAGTGTTATTGACACAAATTTCAGTAGCAAATAAACTGGACTACCTCAGCAAGCAAGTACCATTTTGTGTGTTATGTTCTAGCATGCTTTTATCTAAGATATTATTCATAATGTCCAAAGGTGCCATAGTAAGTTAAGGATTTACCTTGTTCAAAAAGCTCATGTAAATGGTGGGTCACCCCTGAACTCATCTATCCACATCTACAAATGATGCCAGGTCCTAAACACATTTACAGATTTCAGGGATAATATCAAAAATATTAGTCTGAAATTAATCTGTGGATCTTGTGAGTCTGCAGGTGAGATGAAATTTGTGCCTCTTCAGAGTGTGAACTATTTAATCATTGTTCAAATGGTAGAAGAAAGAACAATTTTATGGGAAACTATGAAAATTATGACAGTTCTGTTTAATAACAAAGCACCACTTCTGCCTGAAAGAAATTCCCAAGATAGAGTGTACAGGAGAAGTATCTCTATGTGCTTACCTTACATTAATATTCTTCCCAAGGCCTCACCTGAGAGGTGACCAGGTCATTAATAAATGTATTAGAGAGCATTGGCCCCAGTGTTGGCCTCCGGGGTATACACTGACTTGCCTCTAACCAGACTTTGTGCCACTGATCACAACCCTCTCAGCCCACCTGTTCAGCTGTTACCTGATATTAATATTCTTCTCTAGGCATCTCAGCTGTCCCGAGTTAGACTATGAAATACTGGGCCAGATGGATCCATTATGACCATTCTTACATCATTCTGTTAGTAACTAAGGTAAAAAGAGGTTGTTCTTAAATCAGATAGTCCCAGAATTGTCTGGGTTCCCAAACACACCCCCAAGGCCTGCAGAATAAGAACTGCCATAAAGGGATTTCTGTAATCATATTCCAAGCATTTAATGGGAACCACTTGGACCAATGTGCCCTTTCCTTCATATTATAAAGATAGGAAGGTAATAAATCTGTGATGTTTTAGATTCCCTGGCAAAAAACACCCAAACCTACAAATCCACAGATTTCATAAGTATCCAATTGTTTATTTAAGTTTTATGCTGAGCACCTTTGTCCTTTAAATGCCCTTGACAATCCTAACCTAAATCCATCGAAATAAACATATGCCCTTTTGAATGGTCTTCTTTACCATCATTTTCTGTAAATTACATAAGGGATAAATTACTACAAATTTTCTGGTTTAGCTTCAACCCCTGCATGTGTTGTATTGACTTAGTGTGAACATCTGTGATCACGTCACATGCCATTCTATTATTCTTTGATGGCATAGAAAGAAAAGACAGAACATTTTAAAAATATATTATAAAATAATACATCAGAAGGAACAAGCAACTTTGATCCTCAGATCTAATTAATTACACGTTGGATAGATTTAACTTATACAAATGTGGCACAGTTACTTCACTGTAAATGATTAATAACAATGGATGAACTGTTGTTTGTTTTCTCTTCGTTCCTTCCAAATACAAAAACACAGACACCTACAGTTCAAGCATCGGGAAAGAGGTTGATGCATGCTATGTCTGACCTCTTTGTAGTTATTTATGTTACATAGGGTGTGAGAAGCACTCTTCTTCCAAAGGCTTTCCAGTAATTCAGCTCATAAGCAGGTAGAACATGTGTGCACTTCCCTGACCATCATTTGTATGTCAATACAAATGCTGCCATACCAATCAGTAAAACATGCGGAGT
The DNA here is from genome assembly GCF_000695815.1 of Acanthisitta chloris. Taxonomy (NCBI): domain Eukaryota; kingdom Metazoa; phylum Chordata; class Aves; order Passeriformes; family Acanthisittidae; genus Acanthisitta; species Acanthisitta chloris. Next base: position 14,539 of record NW_008663407.1, read on the forward strand.
GACAATTTATAATTGCTGCTGTGCCATATTTAGTATACTTTACACCTATGCCGCAACTGATGTATATTGCCAATTCCCTTGGGATATGTGAAGATCTCAGGGACAGACATAATATTATTTAGAATTATGAGATGCATCATGCACCTTTGATCTAAGTATAAAAGGAGGCATAAAATAAACCTACATTTCTTATGAAAATTTTCATGTAACCACCGACTGCTTCGACTTCTTTCACTATGTCCAAAATGCTGTGGTTCAGAACTAAATTTTTAAAGATACCTTTTGCAATATTGTCTGTGATGTTTACAATACCATTCATGCATAATATAAAATCATTTTTTTTCCGGTTGCTCTTGACAAAATCCTGACAAACATAATAGCTATTAATCATCCACGATGAGTGAAATTTACCTTCAGTAGCACAGCAGTAACTCATTGATTTGGCAGAGTATGATTTCACAGTGAATGAATCACTATAGATATCTGCTGATTTATGCTCTCAGTATGTTTGAATGTGTTTGTGTGCATGTACACATAGAACATACAATTCTTTTGCAGCTGCAGATACTTTGCAATTTCTCTGGACAGCAGACATTGAGAAAGAGAAAGGTGTGTATTTTCCCAGCAAGGATCAAAGCAGAAAAATAGTACAACTTAGATAACCTTTCTGCCAGGCTCCCTCCAGGGCGGAATTCCCATTAAAACATCTTTCCCAGAGCTGCATCTCCTCCCTCTCTGTGCTTTACTCTTTCTACACCAATGGCTGTAAGTAGGAGGTGCAGTGAAAGGTGAAACCAAAATGTTTTGATGCTGGGAGCTTTGATCCTTCCTGCTCTTTTAGGATCCCTTATATCTGAAGCCCTCAATCAGGTTCTGAGAAACTTCTGGGAGGAAGGATGGTCTTAGAGAGTTTTTCATTCCTTTTTTTGTTTCTGCAGTTTTTCCCACAGAAGGGCGTATTCAGATTCCTAAAGAAGGCTTTGAAAAGGATCCAAAGAGGCAATCACATGCATGTGCAGCTATTTTTTCACCAGGCAAGAATATATGGAATGTGAATGGAGTTTCAGCATAGCTCTGCGAATGTGAGTATCAATTGAAACTGAGTAGGCAAATTCCATTATGTTCTAGGTAAATTAATGTGCATATACACAGTGAATTACTAACTTCATATAACTGAAAGCAGGAAAACCTGTCTGCATTCAGTTGTTATTATAAGGTTTAATTAGAAGGAAGATCTTTAAGGGCAAAGAGTGACACTGAGCAGCACAGACTTCACAGTACCTTGAGAACATGATTCTACCAAGTATAGGATTTCTGAGGGGTAAAATGGATGTTAATCACTCTTGTACTAAGATCTGTAGACTTTCTATCTATAGGTTAATTCTAAGTAGGAATAAATATTTCCAGAAGACTAGACAATATATTCTTTTTCCTCAGGTAAAAAGGTGTAACTGAAATCCATGTAACTTATTAAGTCTTCAAAATACAAATTAGTTCAAACATATCTGATTTTCACATTTAAAATAACTGGCAGATACAACAGCATTTGCTCTGAATTATTGCCTGTTGTTTATTATTATCCTCTTTTTAAAAAAATCAAATCCTTCAATAAGACAACAAAAACCCCACTGGATGACCTAAGTGACTATTGTGAATAATATGAGAAGACTGACCAAGCAGACCTGCAAACAGCATACTGCTTATGTTGACTGTTTTCAGGCTACAGATCCACACACTGTACCTCTGAATAAGGGATACAACTGCAGAAGTTAGGTTTGATTACTGGATAAAATAGAAGCAAAGCAATGATGCATTCATTGAGTGCATCCTTTGCTCTGAAGAAGCAACAATTTGTAGCAATTATGTACTGCCTGCACAGTTGTTTTAAGATAAGGAGTAATATTATATTCTGTAATTTTTGCTTTATTTTTAATAAGGATTACCCTATACGCCTGTATTTGAGACCTATGTGAAATGGTATAATCCTTTTGGAAATTTGACTACTTCTCCTTATTGAATTTAATTTTGAAACAGAGCTTCCATACTGTATAGAAACTGTATAGATAGAAAAGAATAAAATACCTCTAGAGCAAAAGCATTCCCTGTTGATATGCCTCTAAAGAAAATACATGCACTGAGCATTTAGAAAAGTAAATTCTTGTTGAAAGGGTGTTTGCTGGGTGTGGTTTGTAAGACTGTAAGTGAAGCATGACCCATTTGTGTTTGCTTGACTTTTCTCAGTTTACTGTGACCCAGCATTATTTGGTTTATTGTATCTTTATTTAAACTTTGTTCCTCTGTGAGGAGCTGTGGCTTCTGTATTTTTCAGCATCACTGTACCCCATGGGTGACATTTCCGTTGATCCTTAAAATGCTATATTTCAGATGTTATATCACATCTCAGGAGACTAACTTGCTAAGAAAAATATAGCTGTATTTTCCTAAAGGAACTGAAGCTACATCAGGTTGAATTTCACCCTGTAGGTTATTTAAGCACAGTATAATGTTATATAAACTAAAACCAGAGGGCGAATTCCTGTCTGATCCTGAAGAGATGTCATTGAGGGGGGAGCAAAAAAAAAAAAGCAAGTAACTCCCATTCCCTTCCACTGATATCTTATAGGCAATTTTGCTGAACTGCAGAATAAAATTAATCCCCAAGAGGAATGACATAGCAATAATTTGACCCCTGCTTTGTAGTTCAGTTTTATGAAATCAAGAGTTTACAGTCTCTAGGTCTCATCTTGTTTACAGAAAGTTGAATAAGGGATTTTTTTGTTTGCTTATTTGCTTTGTTTTGAGGGGTTTTTTTACTAGTTTCAACTGATTTTAGATTACCTTCCTCTACTTTGGGACAATCTGGCTTCACATTAGGGATTTTTTAAGAAGTTATTTATTTAATGGGTATTTTGTAAAGTTTATGTATCATCCAGGGCTATTTTTCATTCTCTTTATCTGCAGTCCTTCTAGTGCTCCAGGTCTCACACATTTGCCACAGTGATCTCCTCCAAGTTCAGTGACTAAGCGAGGGATCAGTGTGTGGTAGCAGCACTTCAGAGAAAATGTCCCTCTGCAATATGTCTGAGTGCGAACCTGCTTCCTCAAGTCCAGAGTTGGCTGGGAACATTAGAAGAGAAAAAGCATAGAAACTGAGACACACATCTTAATCATATTTCTTATTCTTCAGCATCTGAACTGCTTGAAAAGCCACAGAGATCCCAAAGAGACACATTTCCCACTGCTGAGACCTGTGCAAAGCTGCATATGTCAGGTCCTTCAAAACTTGAATAAATGCTCTTTCCCAAAAAAAACTGGGCTAATCTATGGTCTTTGTTTTCCAATATAGTTCCACCATTTGTCTGTTGTTATCAAATGATGTTATTCCTCAGTATGAGAAGTGCAGTAAGTGATCTGCTTTATTACTCTTAGTTGTATCTTCTCCTCTTGTAGCTGATATTTGAATACCAGAAATGCTTTATGCATATAATACTAGATAATGTATCACCATATGTACGTATATCTAAGTAAAGGGATATATAGGTATATAAATCTTTGTATATGTATTTATGTTCAGAAAGTGAACACTAGTGAAATTCCTTGCAGTAAATAAAGTGTATCATGATGCAAAGGTGTAAAATATGTTATTTTTATTTCAAGAGAGAGAATTCTCTAAAAATTCCATATGAGTTTAGTTAAAAGAGAGAAGCAATCCAAGAATCAGAGTTTGTGCTTAGTAGTAATGTTGGTTACAGAAGAAGTTAGCAAAACCCAAGAAGTCCAGAACTTTTAAGTATGATTAACCTGTGAGTGCTGTTGTAGGGACTAAGAGCTGGATAATGGCTAGTCAGGTGTAAAAGGACAGATATCTCCTTTTGCATCTGCTGCTTTCTCTGGGAAAGAACATTTGCTTCATCTTGGCTAATTTTTAAGTTTTCAAATTCACTGCTATAGTTCTGCTATGCTTTCTAAGAGGGTAAGTTGTACAATTATGCACCCTCATCTGCATCTTATTATTTTAAAAGCTGCTCTTTCCCACTACAAAGTACTGTGATATATTGAAGAAAAAGACCTTGTGAATTTTTCTGTCTTGTTTTTGTAGCTATCTCTGGGCATCAAAATGCAGTCTTCCATTTGTCCTTGTCCAAAACTGTGCCCTGAGCATGTACAACCACAGAATGAAAGACTGTCCTAACAAATGCTTTTAGACGCTACTCTGGATCATTGTTTCACAGAAGCTTTTTAAGTCAGTTATAAAGTTGCATCTTCCATATGGCAAGAAAAAGACCTGATTTGTCTGATGGTTATAATACAGTTAAAAGCTTTATAGAAACTGCAGAAAATATTTGAAATAATTCTTTTGCTTTGAGCAGCAACACCATGTAATGCACTGCTGAATTTGTAACTGCTGAGTGCTTTGTACTGGGCTTGTCCTTCACACCTCTCAACATTTTCCTATTTAATGTAAGGAGGAATTGATACAATACAGTTATTTTCTATGTTTAGAATAATAAGTGCTGTGTATGCAAAATTCTCAGACATCTCTTTCTGTCTCAGCAAACTTTAATTCCTTCCCTTTTCCTTCTCCTTTCATGTCTGTGTTCATCATTTCAGCTTATGCATGCAATTTATATTTGAATACAACAATGAAAGCGAATTCATTTTCGGTTCATATCTTCACTTCCGCCACTAACCTTTCATACAGTTGTATATTATTAAGTCTGTCCCGATTAGGTATTTTTTCCAGTCTAATATATCCTGCTCTTGCTGATTTTAGATGAGGCCTAAACAAAGTCTTGCAAAATGGGATCACCACCTTTCAAGGTTTAAGTATTAAGTTAATTCACATCGTGCAACAACATGTAATGCCCAAAGACAGGTGAATAGGTAAAGAGAAGGTTAGGCAGATGGGCACAGATCATGGGAAAACGAATAGGAAAAACATCTCCCCCACCAAGAAAAATCCAAACAAAAGGAAGAAACAAACAAAAAAACCCCAAACAAAACCAAACAAACACTCCCCCCCCCCAAAAATCACCAAAACCCAAAACCAGAAACCCCCATTGAGCCAATCAAATCAAAACCAAACACACTTCAAGTGTTAAGTCAAGACATCTCCAAGTTAACGTTGCTCCACTGTTATCCATTTACAACTACTGAGGATCTGGGCCTGTATCAACCCTATATGCAAAGATATAACATTGCCTGTATTGAAAACCATTAATATTTAGTTTGTTTAACTTACTGTGATCCTTGACAGTGAAAAGACCTATTATACAACGTAATCTGGAACTCCAGCAGTGACATCCAGAGAACTGGGCCACTTCCCTTTCTGCTGAATTTCAGTGACTTTCTACATGCTGTATCAAAGATGTTTCAGTTAATTTCACACAAACAGTGCTGCACATAGTCAGGTTAGGATGCTTAAGTAGGGACTTGGAGATGATAGAATATAGAGTCATAGAATCCTTAAGGTTGGAAAAGACCTCCAAGATCATTGAGTCCAACCTCTGAGTGATCACCACATTGTCAACTAGACTATAGCACTAAGTGCTATGTCCAGTCGTTTTTTGAACACTTCCAGGGATGGTGGCTCCACCACTTCCAAGGGCAGCCACTACAATGCTTGGCAACCCTTTCAGTGAAGAGAATATAGAGTCATAGAATCCTTAAGGTTGGAAAAGACCTCCAAGATCATTGAGTCCAACCTCTGAGTGATCACCACATTGTCAACTAGACTATAGCACTAAGTGCTATGTCCAGTCGTTTTTTGAACACTTCCAGGGATGGTGGCTCCACCACTTCCAAGGGCAGCCACTACAATGCTTGGCAACCCTTTCAGTGAAGATTCCTGATCTGATGTACCTGAACATGCCCTGGTGCAGCTTGAGGCCATTTTCTCTTGTCTTGTCACTAGTTGCCTAGGAGAGGCTGAACCCTGCCTTGCTACAACCTCCCTTCCCCTGAGCCACCTTTTCTCCATGTAAAACAACCCCAGTTCCCTCAGCAGCTCCTCATATGACTTACCTGAACATGCCCTGGTGCAGCTTGAGGCCATTTTCTCTTGTCTTGTCACTAGTTGCCTAGGAGAGGCTGAACCCTGCCTTGCTACAACCTCCCTTCCCCTGAGCCACCTTTTCTCCATGTAAAACAACCCCAGTTCCCTCAGCAGCTCCTCATATGACTTACTCTCTAGAGTTACCAGCTTTGTCGCCCTTCTCTGGACATGCTCCAGCACCTCAATGTGTTTCTTGTAGTGAGGAGCCCAGAACTGGACACAGTACCCATGGTGCAGCCTCACCAGTGCTGAGTAGAAAGAGTCAATTACTTCCCTAGTCCTGCTGGCCACACAATTTCTGATACAGACCAGGATGCCATTGGCCTTCTTGGCCACCTGTGCTGGCTCATGTTCAGCCAGTTGTCAACTGGCACCCCCATGGCCTTTTCCACTGGGCAGCTTTCCAATCAATATTACCCCAGCCTGTAGCACTGCATGGGGTTGTTGTGACCCAAGTGCAGGACCTGTCTCTTTGCTTTATTGAACCTCATACCATTTGCTTCGGCCCATGAACCTAGCCTGTCCAGGTCTCTCTGCAGACCCTTCCTACCCTCCAACAGATCAACACTCCCACCCAGCTTTGTGCCATTTGCAAACTTACTGAGGGTGTACTCGATCCCCTCATCCAGGTCATCAGTCAAGATATTGAAGAAGACTGGCCCCAACACTGAGCCCTGGGGGGCACCACTAGTGACTGAATGGCAACTGGATGTAGTACCATTCACCACCACTCTGGACCCAGCCATCCAGGCAGTTTTTAACCCAGTGAAGTGCATCTGTCTAAGCTGTGGGCTTCTAGCTTCTCCAGGAGAATGCTGTGGGAGACAGTATAAAAAGCTTTATATAAAACCTTCTGTACATCTGGATAACATACATACCTGGACATCTACTGATGTCCAGGCAGACTACATCCACAGCCTTTGCCTTGTCCACTAGGCAGGTCACCTGGTCATAAAAGATCAGGTTGGTCAAGGTGGACTGGTCTTTCCTAAACCCATGCTGACTGGGCCTGATCCCCTGGTTGTTCTGTATGTGCCATGTGAACACACTGAAGATACACATAAAGATGTGTGATTTCCTTCAGGTTATCTGAAAGGGAGCTTGACAGAATGCAGCATCGTATTTTCTCTCCTTTTCACCTAAGTATATAGGGTCCAACATCACACCAAGTGGAGATACACTGCTTCCAGTTTAGGAGCTACTGTGGCACTAAGTACCTCCAGGCAACATTGTATGCACAAGTGTAGATACAATCTACAATTTTAGACTTTTCTTTAGTGGTTAGAAGTCATTTAGAAATGGTTAAAAGGCAGATGGTTGCTTTGTTGCAAAGGTTCTTTGGTTTTCAATCCCAATTTGGTTTCAGTTATTCAGTCTGTAGTGTCTGTCCATGTACTATATATTACCATAAGTGAAGAAACAGTAATTGGTGGTGTGGGTTTGTGAATGTCTAATTTCACAGCTGAATTTAAATTGTACCATCTACAGAACTTCTGAATTCAATGGTTTTCTGAAAGTCACAAATAATCCTATCCAGTTTTACTTGAAACAGCTGAACTTCTGCTCTGCCCAATTTGATACTCACAGTGAAATTGCAGCTGAGATGGAGTTTATTGCTGAAGGGACAAGGCATACACACAGACCTTCTGAGAATAAAATGGCAGACTACTGCCCAAACTAATTGAGGAGGTAAATTTAAACCCTACAATTGATCTATATTATAATGTCATAGTTTCAATCCCTCTCTCTCCCTCCATCACAATAGAGAAATTAAATCAGGTGAAACAGGTTCAAAAAGATAAAAAAGTTTTCCCCTGCTTCTCTTCAAATAGCCTGGGGTTTGAGTTCTATTAAAGAACAACTAGGGTTTCATCTTCAGGGAGATAGGCCTTGGATCGGGAACTCTAAGCTGTTTGGTGAACTCTTTGACTCATGTGCCAGAAAAACCAAGAGCAAAAGAGGTTTTCTATAAATCCTGATTTCATATACACTTAATAGGAAATGTTTGAAGACACTGAATAGACTGAGCAGCTGAAGATATAAAGTGCCTAGAAGATGATCCTTGTTGAATTTAATGTCAATTAAATGGGAAGCAGTGAAGCATCATGAATGGAGTTCTGTGTACTGACAAACAGAACTTCAGGTACTTGGTGAATACTAATGTTCAGTCTTCTGTGTCTGTGGAGCTTAAATGCTCTTGGCCTAGGCAAACCTGTGTAGGAATCACAGCTGTATTTCTGGAGATATGTAGAGTTTATTGGATGACCTGCCACGCATTTCATAAGAAATTTATCCACCTCTGGATTCCAATAGACAAACAAGCACATAAAAATGAAAAATTTGCCTAAATAAGGTTGAGTCTTTTGTACAGACTTTTGTACAATAGCACTGATTGCTATTGTTTTCAATGAGAATGGGACAATTAACTTAGGAACTTTTGGGAATGTAACCCACTTAGTGAGAATCAGATATATTCTAGTAATTTTAAAAAGCAGAATCTCAGGTTTGTCTTAGGAAAGTGCTTTTTAGAAAATTTGCTCATGCATGATTTCTGCTATTCTGCAATATCAAATGCAATTAAAACTGGACAAGTTATTTGTTCCTACAAAATAGTTGGATTTATGCATTTTGTCTGCAAAAATGACAGTTTCTGCCACATTACAATTTGTTACATGGATTTTTAAAATGTCATTTTGAAGCTTAGCCTGATTGTCCTTCTTAAGACATAAGAAGAGATTAAACATCATATATCAGCTTCTTTGTCTTTAAATCTTATTAACGTCTAATCAAGATTAGGTATGTGGTCAGACTTCTGGGGGGAGGTGTATCAGCATGCAATAACATGTGGAATACAGTACAAAGTGTTTCATATTGGTTCATCCTAATTAAAGTGGCAGAAAGGCTATATGACTGCTGGAAAATAAGTTTTTCATGAAAACCACAAAGGGAGTTCTTTCCACGATTCTGTCATTCATTCAGTGTTTCTGATTTTATTTTACTTTCTACAGGAAGTCAATCCATCAAATAGAGGAGGAAAACATCTTTCTATGTAGTATGATTTACTTGAGACACTAGTGATTATTATTCTATAATTTTAAATAATTATATGTTTCTGATTTGGCTTCTGTTACAGAATAATTTATTAAGCTGTTGATACAAAGTAAACCCTAGTAGAATTATAATAGTCAGACATCTGATATTTATCAAAATGTCTTTCTGACCTAGAGAAGTTGCTGTAAAACACTTAAAATTAATTTAACCTGTAAGAAAACTGCTAAGTTCCTGCTATAGAGACATGCTGTAAATTGTATATAAAATTAGAAAACGCTGCCTTTCTTTATCATAAAATTTCTTGAACTAGATTTTCCTCTATCAAATCAGTGGGGCATATTTCATCTACTGATTTCAGGAGGAGCAAGATCAAATCCTCACTTCTCTAGTACACTCCTCAAATACCTTTTTTCATAACCATGTAGTCAATACTTTAAAAATAAAACTTTCCTACAAATCGTAGTAGTATATAATTCTTTTTTGTAGCAGAATCCATACATTTCCATTGACAGGGGTTAACCACAAAGCCTCTCTTTAATGACTATCATCTGCAAGGAATGTGCACATAAACATTGCATTCTTTTCTGGGAGCTTTCTTTATAAACTATAATATCCTTAACCAAAAATAACAGCTGCCCAGCTTCCTTTCTCTCTCTCCCTCTTTTATTTTTTTTATTTTCATTGCTTTTTGAACTCTGTGTATTGACAGGGTTGAAATGTTGTCTCTAAAAGGAAAATATACACTTCTGTAAATCTGCAATTGTATCTACCAGAGGAAAAAGAAAATCATGTCTGCTTTTTATCTCCTAACCTGCTAGGCAGGCATTGAGATAAAAGAAACAGTGGGTTTGGGTTCGGTTTAAAAATATGTTTCCCATATTTCAAGACAGCTGATTCTGTCATCAGGAGCAATACTAAATGCAAAATCCTGTATTTTTATTGACACAAGATTCCTCTTAAAGTTACTTCTAGCATAGTGAAGAAAGCTAAAATAATTTCTTGATTCCTCTTCTAGATACACTGTATCACCTACAGTGATACAGTGATTCACCTAAACTTGTAAAAATAATTGGAGAAAGACCATAAACTTATATTCACTTGCACTTTTTGTGCAAAACCACAAACTGTGGCAGTCTTCAGATTGTTATCATTTTTAGCTATTGGTACACTGTTACCAAGGGTGAGTCACACAATTTATGCCATGCTTGTCAATTACCAGTCTATATTTTATCAGACACAAATCTTGAGTGAACAGTTCACCTGGACAGATGAATTCACCATGTGAAGAGTGACTACAAATGACTTGTCGAGGGAACCCTCATACAACTTGGATTCCTATTATTACAGATGAACATAACATAGACTAAATGATATATAAATTATGCAAAACTAAATAAAATGTACTCTCAGCAAATATTTTCTCTGAACCACACTGTGTACATATTTTCTTAACTGCCCATGACACATCTTATCATGAACTCAATTTAAGTAGAATAGCTATTCAAACTAGATTTGTATAATCTGTGTTGAAAATATTCTCCTATCACTTCTTCTCCCTGTGACAATACACGTATTCTGATATTTCTTGAAATAGTGGGGTAGTATTCTGCCTAATTTAGGAAATTGAATTGGGCTTTAAGGCATATATTTTACTTAATTCTCTGAGTCCTATTAATTTCTTTAACATAGGCAGAAAACAAGTTTAGTGCAGGTAAACCATTTTGAGACAGGAAATACAGATGCAGATGTGTTTGAACTGTACCAGAATTTAAAGCATTTATACACTTTCTGCTTCTTGTTTTTTTCCTCACTTTGAGGTCCTCTAGCTGAAGGCACCAATGCAGAGTTAAAACTGGTTTTAAAAAAATTTTAATAAAACTTCAAAAATATATGAGTCTAAATAAGTGCACAGAACAGTGGAATAAACTGCTTGCTTTAAATCATGTATTTTAGTAATGATTTATTATATAATTTTTCTCTGAATACCAGAAATGTGTTAAGCAAAATTAGATCTGTTACTATAATCTTGTCAGTGGTTTATTTGAAAACACCATTATTACAGAAGCATTGGAACACACCTATAAAGATAAGGGTTTGATTTCTACGAGTCATTCCAAATGAATGTGGTGGAGTAAAAGCAAAATCAGGTCCAATAGCAAAATCCATACCCTGGATAATAAGTTATCCAGATGCTGTATATTAGCTAAGCCAGCCAGTTTCCAGGACTATTAGCAAAGACTGGAGTTGGTCTTCCGATGAAAAAAGTTTTTATTCTCAGCATCTTTTTGCATATGTTTATCTTAATGTCAAGTAACATCAACATGGCACTTGTCAGTAACTCTGATTTTGACTCAGCCTCAGCGTTTTGTAATTTATCATCAGGTCCTTTGAAATTTTTCCAGATCATGTGAGGCAGGACTCTGGGTGAGTAATTGTGACATACAAATGTCTTAGTTCTAAAAAGATATTCTATAATAGACTTCCACCAAAAAAGAGTAAAAGACAATTTTACCTGAAGGACCAAGGATCTGAGGTATAATATAATGCCTTTTACTCTCTCTCTCCTTTGGAATAATATAGTGCCTCTCATACTCCTTCAGCACTTATCTCTAAGAAGTCCTAGAAAAGAGGACTCTATTGAGATGAAGAGATGATCAGATATTGATTACAGAAATAGATATGCCACTACTAAAACATTACCAGTGTTGCTGCTCTTTGTCATTGCCAGTGTGCTGGAAGCTGGAAAGCTCACATAATCACGTCACACCATCTGCCATGCAAAAACAGCTGACTTAGTTTCAATGCTGTTTCCCATGCAGGATTTGGACTGACTTTGAAAGGAAATAGAAGAGATAATAAAATTATTGCAGATTGAGCATTTCTGATGTCTTTTTCTTATTATATTCAAGTTGTTCTATTATTTAAGGGACTCCAGCCATTTTTTCAGCCTGAGTAATAGACACATGGAAAATATTCAATGAAATTTTAGATAATGATTTCATTAATTAAAATGGCGTGAACAGTGTTTTACAAGACCCAACTATAACTTAGAAGTGCTTAATACTGTAACTGTCAAGCATTTTCCTTTGTAATATTTGCAATTTTATTGATCAAATTCATACTCTGTTCTGTTCAGTTTAACCACAAAGATCCAGTGAGCACCAGAGTATTCATTAAACTATCCACATTCATACTTATGGAATTGCAATGTATTAAAAGACAAAAATGATAATTCCTGAAAATTGTGGACAACCAAAGTAAGAAATAATAACAAGCGCCTATCACAATGTCAAATCAAATCATTAGGAGAAAACAGTCCCCAAAGCACGTGGTTTTTTTCACACATACCTTTTGTCAACCAGAGAGTTTCAGCCAGTTAGAAATTAACTAGAGTCTATTTTATGTGACACTTATGTATATGGTAGCAGGTTATTTGAAACAATAGCAGTAAGCCTCATATCAAAGGTTTACAAATGCAATATCAAAATAATATACTGTTTTGTTTTATTTAAAAACTAGAATATATGCATTTAATGGGGTTTCTGTTTTTCTAGGAGGCATTTATTTATGATGTGGAAATATCTTCGCATTGGTGGGCTGTAATGTATAAAACTGACTGCCTAAGTATATTCTAAAATACCACAGCATAGAATGTTTCCTATATGGTCATCTGTTTCTGATTTCTCATAATTTCAAATCTGTCGTTCCTCCATAATCTTCTCAATGAACCAGAGTAATAAATAATGGTTAGTTTTTAAATTCAGCTTCCCTAATCAATAACAGTTTGCAGACATGAGCATTTAGTCTAATAAAATTCTGGAATAAAAATGGTTAGCGATTAATTTATCTCTCAGGAATCTTGATTACAATTTCTTAAGAAATATAGAATCAAAGAAAGGAGATTGTGATGAGGTGGGGGTTGGTGTCTTCTCCCAGACAACTAGTGATAGGACAAGGGGAAACAGCCTCAAGTGGAGCCAAGGGAGGTTCAGGGTGGATATTAGGAAAAACATCTTCATTGAAAGAGTGGTTAAGCATTGGAACAGGTTCCCCTGGGGAAAGAAAATGTTCAAAAACCAAGTAGATGTGGCACTTCATGATATAGTTTAGCTGGTGTGGTGGTTTTCAGTGAAAGGCTGGACTTGATGATATTGGAGGTCTTTTCCAACCTTCTGAGAGCTTCAATTGAACAATTCATGGAATCATAGAATCACAGAATTTCGGGGTTTGGAATGGACCTTTTGCTTTGGTTGTTAGTTTGGAGTGGGAGAGGCAGCGTTGAAGGGGGATTATAAATAGAAGACCAGACTCTGGTTCTTCATCTACAGGTGCTACTTACTAGAGCACCACTGCAAATGTTCACAAATGTTCAAAAAAGTGAAAATTAATTAACCACACACTTTTGCCCATTTGGTTAACTCATTACCTGAGCATTTGTTCACTAATTTTAGAAAATAGACTAAGATGCCTACTTATTACTAGCCACACAAGTGATTTAAGCTATCAAAGCTGTCTTTTCCATAACTTTTATCCTGTGATATTTCACAAGGGAAGATATGATTTCATCCCTTTCACATAGATGTATTTCTAACTTTTAGGTATATTGCATTTACACTTTATCTTTAAACTCTATAAAGTGAAATATTGTTTAATTATATTTCTTGAATATTTATTTCAGCAGATAATAGTAGATAATAAGAAGATGCCACTTTGAAGAGGTTAGCAGTAAAAATGGATATATTTTGCTTTTTTTTTACATGCATGCAAATGATTCTTAATGACCCTACTGCATACTCTCATACTTTATTGGAATTATACCCTATGTATCAGAAAGAATTGTGACAAGGGAACTTCTTTATGCCTGATATAAATCAATGATTGCTGCCTTAATTTAAAAGCTGAGTGATTATAAGATTCTGTGACTCAATAAGTTTGAGCTTCTAATACTATGCAGAAGAACATAAAACTTGTTTGTGCATTATAATGTAGCAATAATATATCCCTTCCTAATCACTGGCATACCTATCTTTTCTAGCTTGCCCATAGCATGCATAATAAAAAGTTTTCAAAATGTGAAGAAATTCAAATTCTCATATACATGCATTATGACTCCCTGCAGCTATTACAAAAAATACTAAAATCCTTAAACTATGAGGATAAAATACAATTTACAGGGTACATTTTCTTATTATTGCCTTTGAAGATATCATCAGTTGTCTACACAGGCCTATAAAATGTTTTAAAGTTGAAAGATACACCTTAATGCACTTATCTTTCCTTTCTTAATAAAAGATAAAACAACAACAACACAGCGAATGATAAACAAACAAAAGTAAGCAATAACTTACTGCTTGCCTAAGTTGACCTCAGGTTTAAGAATCATGGATTCCTGCTTCTTGTCTCTGGCATTAGCTAAACTAAATCCCAAAGCATATTCTTAAACGGTGTGAATTTGGTCTAATTGTGTTCAAGTGGAGCGACACTGATTTGCACTAGCTGCAGATCAGGACTAGCCACCTGCCCATGTTTCAGAATTTAACTGGGGATAAAACTGATTATTTTCTAAGTGTTTGGTGGAGGACTGTCGACTGGTACTTTTTGACCTTGTCTCTTTAACTTTGTGCAAATATCTCAGTGGGAGAAGAAACGGGAATAGGGAAGGTGGAACGGGATGATAAGAAAGCTGTGATATTTTGTAGAGCAAGAAATTAATCATTTCATATACATTCAATGTGAACTTTGTGTTCTATGGGTGATGTATGGATGTTTCTTTCAGCTTTTCAGAAATACAATCCCCTCAAGCTTATAGATCATCTGGATAAAGAAGAGAAGTTGCAGACTATTCTAATGTATCTAAGAAAAGAGTGAGAGGGAGGGGAGTATTTTTTCCTATATTGGAATCACTTCACAAAGAATATTTTGAGGGGTTTCTTCAATATAAATCATGCCATTCTAGTTCAAAGCAACAAATTCAAACAAACTTGCAAAATATACAAACTAGTAAGTTCATGATGCTAATTTAGATAGGGTTGTTTACATTCTCACCCCATTTTGCTAAGTGTGAAATGTTGAAAGCACTTGTATAGACCACAAGCATTTTGGTCCTGGCTTTAAGTAAAAGAAACGATGTAAATAGGGAATTATTGCCTAACTTAACAAAAGGTTTTGCAGTACTTGCATCTTCTTATGAACAGAAGTTTCATACATTTAAAAATGTTTATTGTTGGAATATATAAATAATTTTTTTATTAGCAATAGAAGGGAATAAAGAACCTCATAAATATGCTTACAGCTAGTGTTTACAAAATCTGTTAATGATATCACTAATGGAGGCTAGATTATGGAATGTATTCTGCATCAGGTTTATGCCCAGAGCAGCCATTTTACAAAGAGTCCCTGATAGAGTGTAATTTTAATTTTTGGATCTGCAGCTCCTCAATGACATCATGTATTGTGCCGGGGAATGAAACTTTCAGTAAGTGCATTTACATGTACTCTTTTTTTGTTTGTTGTTGGATTTATTTTTTTCTTATTCTGTGAATCTTCTTTACACGTGCACGTTTTAGTTATCAAAAAAAAATATTCTGAAGATTTCAAGCTTAAGCACATAAAACTCTTATAAGAATCCATGACACCTAGTTTCCATTGGTGTGTAATCCTAAAATTGTCAGTTGTATTTGTATTGTGAGGTACTCTTCTGCCTTCAAAAGCTAATTGTGGCCTAGAGCTAGCCAAGTTTTAGACCAACTGCATAGATAAAATATCCCTTTATTTGTAGTGTAGCAGGAGGGAACAAAATCACTCAGGTGAAATTCTCAGGTCTGATATTTGTAAGATCCCACTAATGGGAAAGAAATTAGAAAGCATTTTACAGCAGGTTTATTTAGAGACTGCAGGACCCAGTGCTGGTACTGTTCAAGACAGTGAAAAATTTCCAATTAATTACACTTAAGAGAAGATCAGGTACAGAACAGCTAACCCCTGTTGGTTGTTATTGCTCACCTCTTGGGCTGTTTAAGATACACACTAACTTTTCATGACCTCCAGGGTAAGTATTTGCAGTGCTCACCCTTGATGAATAGTACAGGCAGTCTAGGACTGTGACCTCTGAACCTCCCTGACTGTGGTTCTGCTGTGAAAGGACTGCACCTTTGCACACTGAGTTACCAGGCATAATTTTGAGGATGTCAGCAGTGTAAGAGTAGAGAAAATGAGTTCCCAAGCAGAGAGAAAGATGCCTTATGCTCTGCCTCTTCTATCTGTCAGTTTAGTGGGAACACAAATCTTTCTGGCTTCATATAATTGAAGACCACACTCTGGAGTGCAATTTAAGAAACATCTTTGACATTTTATCTTGCAAAGATTTAACCTTATTAGAAAGAGTGAGATGATTAGATTTTGATGTCTAATATTAACTATATTAACTATAAAACAAAAACTATTAAGCTATTAAAACTTTAATAATAGATTGTTAGGTTGGAAGAGAGTCACAGTCTGAAATCTAATGCAAAAATAGAAATGTCAGGTTTTCAAGCTGTCCTCCATTAACCCAAGAATCCTGATCTTTTGATCATTTTGGTATTTTTATGTTACTATCAAAAAATGGCATGTCTGATGCTGGTAAACCCATAAAACAAGTAAACCCATTGGTTTGTTTGGTACTGCTGGCAAGCTACCAATCTCTTGGAAAAGTTTTGAGATTTGAAAATTTGGGCAAAATTAAGTAAGTAATCAAAATATTTCAGTTTCTTAAATTCTGGATCTCTTTGTGTGTCTATCCATTGGTTTTAATTCATGAAAGTAAATAAATACTAGCCATTTTTTTTTAACATTTGCTCATTATTCCTCATATACCCTTTACTGATTAGTAAGTAAATATATCTTTCTAGAAGAGGTTTCCCATTCACCAGATTGCCATCCTTCAGGTACTAGAATTTTAGAATCAACATATTAAAAAGAAAGTTTTTATTTTAAACTTCCGTGCTTCCTTATTTCTCAATATGTTGTAACAAGCCTTGGATAGTAAGGTGCATGTATGTAAAAATTGCACATACAGAACAAGATGTGTTTAAAACCTGCAGAAGACAAAGGTAAAGGAATTAGAAAGAATCCACCTGGGGTGCAAAAATCATTTACATTGATAAGTGCAGAGGAAACAACTTCTGGGAGCATTTTTGACATACATTTCCTATGTTGACTTTCTGAGAATATTTGGGGATGCAGTATTATAAGTATGGCCAGCAACGTCCTAGGAAACAAATATATATTGTATGCATCTTCACCAATTTGCCTTAGTTTTATCTCTTCTTATGATAATGCTCACACAGCAGTTATTTCCTTATATAGATTCAAAATTTGAACCAATTTTGGAGACAGTTTGGTTGTCTCCCTCACAGTTGAATGGCCCACAGCAAGTTTGTGTTGAAAGTCAAAGAAGGATCATTAGAGAAATAGTTAGAAAAAGTGATGATTAATTGTTGATTTTGCTAGCTAAGCAGAGAAAAACATGGGAGGATTCATGTGAAGTTTGGTTTTTATTGAAGGATAGTGAAATGCCACAAAACATAAGCTTTTTAACTTCTGTTAACTCCTGTATACTTTTCTTGGACTCTGGACCCAACCCAACGTTTTGGTACAGGCAAGTATGTATATGTTCCTAACAAGCACATGAAATGAAATGCTAGATAATGAACACTAAACAGTTGAAGAAGATTGGAAGAGAAAGGAAAATCTGAAAATTCCAACAGTAAATATGTACAGGGGAGTTTGCACATTTTCATAGTGCATCTATATATTCTTCATCTTGACTTCATTGGATAACTATAGATTTTTGTATATCATAAAGACCCATAAACACAAATCTACATTTATGCTCAGTGCTAAACATTGCTTTCTTACAATATTCCCAACCATTCTCTGAGGGATTCCTTTGCCAAAGAAAATCTATCAATACATATTTTTACGGGATGAGTCATTGATTTATCTTCCTATATTTAATTTTATTTCTCCTGTGGAATCTAAACAGCAATTGTCTGCTGAGGTTTCTGATTGTTTTCTCTTTTAAGTTTTCCTTTTGAGGATTCACTTCAGTCTTAGCTGGATTTAATGTATATATTTATGGACCCATTGAGCTGCAGATATGAAGACTTAACATTACCATAGTATATCCTTATTTCAGTAAGTCAAGTCCAACCATGTATGGCAAAATAAACTCAGTGCCATCAGTGTTATAGCAGTCTGGTTTGGGCTTATACATGTATTTTTTCATACTCAAGAATGTAAATGTCCAGATATACTTATGCATGCCTAAATGCACATCAGTAGTCAACAATTAGAGGTCAGGCTGCTGAAATCACTGCAAGATGTTTTTAGTTATTTCAGTGTGTATTACAGTGGAGATGTAGTTAAGCAGTAAGTCATTTTTTTTCTAAAGGTATTAAATTAAAAACATATAGCTTTTCAAATCTACTGAATGTTCACAGTTCTGACTATTTTCAGTCTACAAATTCCATCAGAAAATCATGCCAACTATTCATTTATGCTGAGGTGACAATTCTTAGGCTTCTTTAAAATGGTTAGTAGAAATATGTTATGGTGGAACCTATTAACTATTGATGAGGTTTAGTTGACCACATATCTCCCAATACAAGTGCATTCTTTTTGATGAAAAGAGGTGATGTGGTATGGAAATTCATAATAATGGTGTGTCCTGGTTTATGAGTAGGAAGTCCAGTTGTGCCTCATTCCTGGTTGGCACATCTGACAGCTGTATGAGGAAGCAGTTCTTTGCACATTCAAGGAACTTGATGGATGTCATGTGAATTGCTGTATCATTCTTCCAACAAAATTTGGTATAGTTGAAGTCACCCATAAGAACTATGTTCTATTGACCTGCAGATGGTTTGCTTAAGTGACCCAAATATTGCCTCATTAGCCTTATCATCTTGGTTTGCAAGGTGGTGGTAGATGCCTACTGTAAGATCCTTCTTGGAGACAATCCCTCTCATCTTGACCCAGAGGCATGCAATAGGACTTCCAAAATTGCCATAGTTGGTTTCTATACATTCAAGTTCTCCTTAGCATAGAGTACAATTCCTCCTCCTTTTCTTCCCTCTCTGGCTTTATGTAATAGCCTATAGCCATCTATTGCAATTTTCCCGTCATATGAGTTGTTCCACCATGTTTCAGTTATTCCAATGTTTGTGTAAATTTCTGACTGGGTAAAGAGCTCCAGTTCCTCCTGTTTGTTCCCCAGACTGTATGCATTGTACATATACACTTGAGGTGGTTGGTCTTCTGGTTCTTATCTTGGGAGGCAGGAACATTTTTTACTGCTCTGGTTTGCCTGGCTTATTCCCCATTTGGTTGCAATGGTGCAAGTACTACCACTTTGGGTCCAAAGTGCACCCCAGGTCCTTCAGTTTAAAGCTGACCTCACCAGGTTGGCCAGCCTGCTGCCAAAGATTCCCTTGCCACTTCTAGACGGGTGCATCCCATCCCTCCCTAACAGACTGTATTAACTGATTTATTCAGCATGGTAAAATAGAAGAAAAGATAACTTGGGCACCAATATTTTTGCTTCCACCCACAGAGCTTTGTAGTCTTCCTTGAATCTGCCCAGTTTGTGGCTTGCAATGTCATTCATCCCCACATGAAAGAACAGTAATGGATTATAGTCTGTGCTCTTGGTAAATTGTGGCACCCTCCTGGCAACATATTGGACCTCAGCTCCTGAGTAGCCACATACCCTTCATGAGTCCTTCTCAGGCTGGCAGATGGGTGCCTCAGCACCCTCCACAGAGAGTCACCCACTACAGGCACTTGATGTTTATTTTTGTGGTAGCCACTTTGTGCTGCTGGTAGAGTTTCTTCTTGCAGACTCTGCATGTGAGTGTGTACGGCAGTTAAATCTTCAGACCTGATTTTGGTTGTAATGCTGGAGGGTGGGGAGGGGAGAAGAGTCCTGATTTTATGGGTTACCAGGGTCTAAGGTCCCTCATCCTCTGTGGTGTCCACCACAGGAGCATGATTCTGAAACCACTTATCCACCTCCATCTCAGCACCTTTTAACTGTTTCTTGCAGCTTTCAAAATGCTTGCAACAAATCAAATTTTTATATGGAGGCATAAAACATACAAAATTATATTAAAATGGCAAAGCCAATTTTCATTGCATATTTCTGTTGATTTTGGGGGCAGGATGATTGGGTTTTTTTTAATCACAGTACTAGAGTTGTATCTATCTAGGAAAAAATTAAGGAGTGCAATATGCTCTGAAGGTAACAAAGATATGTGTTCAAAGTCATATTTTTTTTGTGAGAAATTGTATAGTGTGAGATAGGGATAATACCATGCATAAGTTCTCAACAAGAAACAATGGTTTTCAGAACCTCAGTAAAGTCAGGTCTCGAATAAATATGATCAGAACTATGAAGAAGTAGATAGAATGCACCAGATGGAGAAGCAGCTGGTTTATGTGTAGTAGGAGAAAGGTGTTTCGTTTTCTGCTTGTTTTAAACTCTGGTTTTTGAGCATGTGTGTGTGTGTAACTAATATTTAGGAATGTGCACTGAATAATAAATGTTTCGGAAGACATGCTTCTTAATAAAAGAGCCTTGTTTTGTTGGTAGACAACAGGAGTCAGTTTAAACTATCTACATGCACTTGAAGTTTTGCTGTGGATCTGTGCCCAACATATACGTTTATTATTTCTCATACCTCCAAGTGTTTGAGAATACTAGAAATAGAAAATGTTTACAAGGACCAATGTATTTGGCAACCATTGTTGGGCTGGAGGATATGATCAGATGGAAATGTCCATTTCCTACCTCCTTATGGACTCTAGTTAAATTATATACTCTGCCCCTTTATCCCATCTTCAAAAGGTACTGAGGGCATCATCATGATATGGTAAAGGTCACAACTCATATGGATAACAGCAATATAGATATCCATAGGTCTGAACATATGATCCTATGAAACAGATAGAATTGGCCTACATCAGGAAAATGTAACAGTCTCTGCCGAGTCAATGCAATATCTACTGCAGGAAGAAAACAGAGAGAGAATGGTTAGTAATAAAGTGGTAAAGACTGAAGATGTGATTTACTCTTTACATAAATGCAACTGTCATGATCTAATTATAAAAGGTTGGCAAGACAAAACATTTCAGAATTGCTGCATTAAATGCCCTAAAGCTTGCAGCTTTGTGTGCCTGACATGCATCATTAGTGTGAGCAGATACCACTGTGTAACGCTTAAGGAAATGTGCCAGAAAAGTAGACATCTGGGTCTGATATTGTCAGGGAAAGAAGACTGCCAGCTTAGCTATAGTATACTTAACGTTGCAAGACAAAGTTGTTCATGATCTTGCAGATTGGAGGCCATCTGGAACAGGCCTGTGGGTGAACATATAGTTAATCAAATTGAGAAGTATTTTCACTTTATGGAAGCCATTGTCCTTTGCAATGAAACCTAGTTCCATCACAGGTGGGAACAAATATAAATGTACACCGAAAAGTGAAGATGGAAATGTGGAGCCAAGCACATTTGATGGGAAATGGAGAACTGAAATTCTGGCAACAGAGCCATCAGATTCAGTGGGCATGGGTTGCAAAGGCAGGCATCATTTGTCATGTAATTATAAACATCATTGAGTTTATAAGGTGACTGAATGCTATTCTTGGAAGCAAACAGCTGCTTTATTTAAATAAATTAATGTTTTCTGTCTACCTGCCCCTCAGTGACACATTCCCACTTCCAAGCAGAGGGAGTAGAAATGAACACTGAGCCAGCTCTAAAAACAAGGTATGTGGTTTCCTGTGAAGGGAGAGTGCTGACAGCAACAAAATGACTGTGGTCTGCAGCAGTGTCCTGGAAAGCCTATTTGGCTGCTGATGCTGCTCTGGAGGGAGGCGATGGTGTGGCATGATGCCTTGTTTTGAGCAGTTAGGAGATGGTGGCAGAAGCCAGGAGGCAGAAACTAGGAGGAAATGTCAACATTAGCTGCTGCAGTGAGTAGCTGGGCTCTTCTACTATTTTTTAGTAGTTTCCTCTCTCAGCTACTTCTTATCCCTTCTCATCTTCCAACACAGAAGTGATTCAATGGTAGCCAAACCCTTCATCACTGTGGCGATAAATTTCATCTTTGTACTTCCTGTCCAGAAATCTGCACCATTTCAGAGCGAGTTACCTGAAAGTACCTTGCAGTGATTAACACTTGGGTGTTTCCAATTATACTTTCAACTAAGATATCAGTTGGAGAAATGGGCTGAGCTGTGATATTGCAACCCATTTTATTTTGCAAGAAAGCAGTTGAGAAACCAAAATATCTTAACGGGCCACAATGTCTTTGTTGAATGTGTTAGATCACATAAGCTGGATAAACAAATTTGGCATTTTAAAATATATAAATATATATATATATTTGAGATTTCTGTTTGAGCTTTTTTTATGTTAACAAAATTAATTTTTAGTTTAAAATCATACTTAAATATCAAATCAAGCAGTCCTTAGCTTGTGCCATAGAAGTTTTTAAAATTTTCAGCTTAAAATGTTGACATTCCACATTTGTTCTGGGCCAGTGTTATTTTTTTAAATGTCAGAATAGCTACGAAACTAGAAAATCAATTTCCTTCCCTAATAAAGAACACTGGAGGAATAAAGAAAAAGAGGGCATTTGTTGGCTTTTAAAACTGTCTTCTAGCTTGAGCTAGAGTGCTTTCTAAACTGGCACAGAAGTCATGGATGCTGCTGATTTTTATGCTTCTTTCAGCTTTTAATGTGATTGTGCACAAGCGCATGTGAGAGCAATAAAATGCACAAACGTCATTGAAAGTTTCCTATCTAGGTCTGGTGTTGCAAAAGAAGTTGTAAAAGTTGTCAGGAAAGGGGATAATATAAAAGACCTTGTGTCTAGTACATAAAACCTTTAGGACTTATCTCTATTAAAATGTCAGGTTTTGGTTAAACATAAATAAAATGTGCTCTGGGACCTGCCCTATTTCACACTGAGTGTGAAAATGGAACACGTGCTCTTCTTATTGATTATAGGCAGGAAATCCAACAGATCATTTCAAACACACAGAAATGCCTGTAGTTTTTGACATTTTCTGTACTGTGCTTTGATGTTTACCATCTTTTCCTGAGGGAATATTTATCTTAGAAACCACCGCAGAAAATTGCAGGCCTCAAAAATCAAAGGAAAGGACATGGATATGAGAAACCAAAGGCACAGCACAGTGGTATATAAAAAAAAGCAACTAGAAGTAAGTGAAGTAAAAAGAGCATTTCAGTGCTAATTAAAAAACTTCCACATTTAAAGGCCAAGTAATGGAATCTCCACTGATGAGGAAATGTATATGTATGAACAGATGCAAAGAAAGTAATTACATGTCTCGCTATATTTCATCTAATTAGGAATCATGATGACCTTAAGGTATGCATTTAGGGAGAAATATGGCAAAAAACCCCCTGAACTCTGACCAATGCACTAGAGTCAGGTCACAGGGAAGCTTTTCTGTTGCTCTTGTGCTAGTTAGCTCATGAATGCAGAACAGACCTCAATGCTGTTCTTTGTGCAAGAATCTCACAAAAAAAGTAAATTGCTGAAGTATATATTTACACAGAACAAACAAGATACAGTATAATGTTTCAGTAAAAGAGAAACTCTGTTGTAAAAGAGATTATCTCCTGTTATAAAAATAAATCAGGATGTCATTCACTGGTCTATACAGAAAGATACATGAGTAAATATGAATGTTGGCATTTTTAACAATTACTTTTACAATAATAACATTTCTTACTTCATTAATTAAATCAATGTCTGTGGTGCAGTGCTAACAGAGAAAACAGGAGGAAAAGGGTAACTATTTGGTGGCTGATGTTACACTCACTGTACATTCTCTGCAGGTAGGGAAGGCTCTGCCTGTTTGTTTAGTCATGTTGCAGAGCCAGTGCAAAATGTGTGCAGCTTAGGAGTTAACCAAGATTAATGACTAACAATGTACAAGTGGTGGTTTTTGTAGGTGTTTTGTTTGTGTGCTTGGTACTTTTTCTCCCCATTGCATTTTTAATTGATTTACAAATTATTTTACTTGAGATAGCCAAACTTTCCCAAAGGATAACATTAAAATTCAGCATGCTTCAAAGGTCGTCCATCTTGGACTGGAGAAAGAGGTGATCCTTAAGAGATCCTTTCTCTTACTCATTTATGCTTTCATCTTCTGTCAACAAATGCTGTTTTATCAGTATAATACTGCCTCTGATATCTGCTACATAAATGCATAGCATCATTTCCTAACAGTGGCCAGCCAGTTGTGAAGTGTGCTATAGAAAGGTCAGAGCAGAATTAAAATTCTGAAATTTTGCCATTAGCATGATACGGCATCAAAGTTTTTTTGAAAACTACTTATTTCTACTGGAACTGGATGTGGTGCCTGTAGAAGAGGTCTGGAGAGGCCTAATCTTCCCAGCAATTCATTCCCTCTAGAGAGAGGTGGATGTTATGGCAAAGAACAGATGCATTTGTGGGACAGATGTGTTGTGCTCTGGGGGCTCAGGTACCTGGTTTGTGTCCCAGAGCTAACACAAGCAACAAGTTTTGTAACATATCATAATTTGTTCAGGCCTTAATATCCCTTTCTGGGATATTAAGGTGCATAAAAACACACCTTGCTTCCAGCCAATACTTGTAATTTCCCTTTAGGATTAGTGATAATTGTGGGATGGTATAACAATGGCACTGCAGAATTTAGATAAGTGCAGAAGTGTATGGTGGTTTGTGTGTGCATGTGTGTCTGCTTGTGTGTGCACATCTGGCTGCATGTGCATGTACAGATTCAAGGAACTTTCAGAACCTTGGAACAAGGAGAGCATAGAGTAAGGAAGCAGATTACTCTTACATTCTGTAACCATCTTTGGATTCAGGTTGCATGTGTGTTTACTGCCATGCAACAGTAGGTAGATGGTCCTTGTTTCTCTAATAGGGACAAAATGATTATTATTGAAAATAAAATATTAAAGAAAAGTTAAATATGAACAGGGGAGCTTGCTTTTGCACGACCAGTAAGAAATTACTTTCTCTTGCTAAGGAACACAATATCTTGATAGTGGAAAATGGAAGCATATTTAAGGCCTCCTTAATGAAAAAATTAATTACCTGATAACATTTTTTGCATAGCTGCAGTAGAAGAGTACAAAATGTACCATTTCTGTGTTTATCAAGCTGTCTTCTGACTTGCATGTAATAAAACTTGACCACTGTAATGAATGCAAAAATAAATAAAACAGTCTTTCAGTTGATTTATAGGTAAAACCAAATAGAGTTCTGATAAATTTTTACTGAATCCAGAATCCTTTCCTGTAAGTATGGGTTTTTTAGTTTATCTGAGAGCATAGGTATATATTTGCCAGTTATGTGCTGCACTGTATGATGTGTTTGACATATCCGATGAAGATGAAATGCATTATTCTTTGTAAGACTTCAGTACAAGAGTATTATGTGTTATACTGGGTGTATGGTATAGCTATGGTGTATAACATGGTGTTAAGAGAGCCATAGGAAGAGTACTGTTCCTATTACAAACAACTCATACTGAGTTCTATCACCAGCATGCTGGTTGGTGACACACGGCAGCAAGAGCAACGTATTCAAATAAAAAGCATAATATGGACACCATCTCAGCATGAATCATGAATGCAGTTTGGATGTTTACAAAGCTTTAAGAAATACTAGATGTGAATAAAAACCTGCATCTGAAATTCACAATCAGTGAAGGTCTTCTGTGATCTATCTCAGCTAAATTCATTTGTTCACAACATGTGGTTCTAAGGAAAATTTTGCTTATAGGGATTTCGTACATGCTTACAAACTCACAGTAGGTAAAAGCATTAGATGCTGGGAATTAATACTTCTTTTGGAGTTTTTAGTATTTTGATATCCAAGTTGAAGGCATGAAAAAATGCATTTTATGGGGGCACTTGCCCCAATGAGAACAGTTAAATTAAAGATAGGTGTGGTTAATAAAACAACAAAGACATTTTTAGTCATGCCACAACACTGGCTAGACACTCAAAAGGTCCTTAAGTATTACGCACATGCGCTATTGAGGCTGTCTTGAGCAGGCAGTAATCCTCAGGACACAAACTCTCTGTCTGCAATATTTCACTTCTCACATGATTCCCAAGACTACTGATGATACCTGGGTTCTGCAGTAGTTCATGAATGTTTAGCTGTTCTGGATTTACAATGCACTCTCCAAAACTTCTGTTAGTTGAGAGAAGACATTTAGATTTTCGAAGACACTTTAACCACAATTACACTTTCCTTTAAATAGCACAGGAAATAGTTGTAGCCAAAATAATAGCCATTCTGCATGGTTTTGCCTGATAGGAAATTGGTCAGCTTTTAGGAGTGAGTCAAAGTCCTTTAGGAGGCTTTTGTGTCTGGTATATCATTTCTCCCCTGAATCACAGAATCAGAGAGTCTTGTCTACTCATTGATTACCCCTTTATTTTTGTGTCCGAATACCCACAGGGCAAAGGACACTTGATTTTATAACTCTTGCATATACCACTGTCTTAAGTTTCTCTAGTCAGCCTATTTAAGTAATTAAGTTCCTTCCTCACATGCTGGCTACCAGCCCACAAGGCATAATAATATTGATTGGCCTACAGAACTGCAAGTTAGATCTATTCAAATGTCATTGAGTCCAGATTGTTCACCCTTCCAGCCTAGACCTGGTAGTGTGATTCACATTAGTCCATTGACTGCCTTTTCCTCAATCCCAGAGAGTGTCTTCTAAGAGAAGTTAATCCCTTGAAGTTAGTTAAGCAACCAAGATCACAGTTACGCTGTGTGACACTTAATATTTCATAAAAATGCTGGGGAAAGAATCCCCTATGGTCTCCAACAGTTGACATTTGTTGGAATAATTTATGCCTAGGCTTCTAAAGGCGTTCAGCGGGGAGAGGTCTGTCTGCATGAGATTTTAAACATATTTTGTATAATTTGGACATCTTTAAACATTCCTCAAAGGCTTCAGGTTTGTCTGTGAGCTCAATTTCTGCAGATTTTTGAAGTCCAGTGGTAAGTAATGAGTTATTATAGTATATTCAAAAGTGAGAAATGTAGTCTTTGACTTATTTTTCTCATCATGCTTGTACTGTGTTGTAAACCAATGTAAAGTAACAGGTTTCCAGGTCTTTCTGGGGTCATGAAGTTCCACATGGTTTTTAAGTATTAGTATTTCTTCTCTCCCCTCACATCCCTTTCCCCAGTACTCATTTTACCTCTTGATGAGGCAGATCAGGCAGGCAGCTTGCTGTGGCAGGAGAGTTAATAAATGCTAAGAGCCTCTCTCAAAATGGCATGCAGGCTCTTCAGAAGAGAAGTTTGGTGGCTTTTAGGGCTTTAAGGATTGGAGTGACCATATGAACCTTCTGTCTTCATCAGCCTCTCTGCAGAAGGGTGTGATGAGTGTAGAAAGAGTAAACTATGTGATGCAATCTGTATGACTTAAAATCAAAATACTCTGGACATCAGACATATGCAGAAATTGTCCTGTATGTGGAATTTTGCCTCAGAGATGATTCAAAATGCTGAGTGAATAGATTCCTTGTTGTAGCACCTGAACATTATGAGGTTGCCTGTTCCAACAAATCCACAATCCAATTTTATTTGGTTTGAAAATTTGGGAAGCAGGAGCAACATGTGATTCTGGTGTGTATATGGGGAGTCATGAAAATGAAAACACATATTCAATGTTTTAGGCTTTGGAAGAAATCCTGGCTTCATTAAAATTAAGAATAATATTTCTGTTGGCATCAATGATGCCATATTTCTTTTCTTTCACATTTTTTAGCAGAAGATGTGGTGTTTAGATGCACTTAGGGTCTTGTTGCATAATATCCTGCTTGCACAGAGAAAGTTACATTTTTAATTTTAAAACACTGTCTGTAAGGATACCAAAAGTACACATGGAACAAAGTGTGAGGTATTTTTCTGGACATTTTTCTACTCTGTTGACTTTGGGCATACAGTGAAAAGTGGAAGGGATAAGGACAAAGAGGGCTTAAGTTATATCTGATTTTAATTTCGTAATATCTAGATGTGAGACTGGGAGCAAAACTGCATAAATAAGATTAAATAATTCTGGCTATTTGGACAGTGAAAGTTTAAAAATTTTGAATAATAGGACAAATGCTTTATTATGTTTTCAAAGTTTTATTTAGTGAAGTACATATAGCAGAGAAGAAATAGCAAATTTGGAACACCTACTGTCTTGGGCTACTCAAACAAAGGAGAAGATCAGTGGCAAAGTTTAGCTCTGCTTTTTCTGATTAAATTATATGTGGAAGCCCCCCCCCCCCAATTTTTCTGTTTTCCTTTCACCCAGTTTCTTCCTCTCTCAGTGGTCAGGCAGTTTTATCTTATCTCAGTAGATAGTGGAGAGAATCGGGGGCAACCAACAGGTTATTCTGAACTCAAACCAAAACCAACTTATTTTCCTAACAAATATGGGGGCAACCCACAGGTTATTCTGAACTCAAAACAAAACCAACTTATTTTCCTAACAAATAAACATTTTCTAAAGCTGAAATTTATTGTTTCATTATTTAGGAATGAAGAACATTCTCATCCCTAGAAGAAGGCCTCTTCCTGCATTTATAACAGGGACAAGAGTGTTGAAAGAAAAGGAGGAAGAAAATTTTATTTTAACTCCCCTATGCAAGGCTCCTTAAGGGTAAAGTATCTTGAAACTTTTGAGAAAAAAAGAAAGAAGTACTATATAGATACAATTTACTAGCTTGGAGAATATCCTCCATGAATTACCACATTGCAGTTTTTGTCTTCATCCATTAAATAAAGAAACAAAGAGATGATTGTAGTGAGACTAGTATTCAAGAGAAAATAGGCAGGAGTAAAGGTAAGAAGTCACATATCATTTTCTGACATATCCAGCAACAGCATATTTTGAAGTATAAGTGTTACATGGAATGTAAACATGAATCTGCTAAAATTATGCATGTTTTTTTATTTTGTTATTTCTTGTTGCTCTTAGTTCAAGACTAGAATTTAAAAGCACAGAAACTCCATACCTAAACCTAGGTAGCATTTTCCTGCAAAACAATGTGCTTATCATGCAGCATGCTGATGTTGATCTATCGTTATGTGTTGCTTAGTTGGTTCACAAATCAAGTAATATGAACTAAAAACATGTGGCAGCTAGTATAATTTATAGAGAATATTTTACTTTGAGAAAGGTAGAGGCAGAGGTGATATGCAATGCACCCTGTGCAAAACTTATTGTGAGTGGATGTAATTTTGTGTGCACTAGTTGTGTAATCACCTACACATAATCACCTGCGTGCTCTTCTCTCAAGACTCGGCATTTAGTCTGGAATGGTGAGGGAAATGTGTTGGAATAAAAGACAATTTCACCCCGAATCCCTAGGAATGTGCAATGGCATTGCCCAAATATGGATTGCTTGCTGCTGTAGGAAAGCCTCTCTTTGTGGGAGTTTTTGGTGCTGATTCTTAACACCTTCAAACCTCATCTCTCACTTTTTCTTGCATTTGAATCAGCTTCTAACCTTGTTGGTGCACTGGGTACAGAACCAGGGGTTTTCATGGATGAAGGTCCCAGCAGGTCAAACAAGTAACTGGATCTACTCACATAAATTCTGTCATTTGAGTGAGAAACTGAGAGACATTATATATTCTGTCAGGTTATACACCCACCCTTGGAAGGGAAGGTTTGTTGCTAACGCCTGAGAATGAGAACCACTATTTGGCAGCAAGGTGAATGTGGCTGATTCTTCTCTCAGGGGTTGACTCATGTCTGAGGTAAGGCTAAAAGCTGATCTTGGGCTCTCCTGAGATGATTGTGGGGACATGGTGCTATGTGAGACAGACCAGGAGCAACACACAGGACACAAATGCTGAGAAACCACCTGAAGACCAGGCTATCAGCTGGTGTAAGATGGTGTTTCTTCATTAGCTCCAGGAGAGCTCTTCAGATTCATGATTTGGGAGCTAATTTTTAAATCCTGCTATATCCTGAATGGTACAATGGGGGATGGAAAGAGGTAAAATTGATGGGTTCTTGGACCTCAGACTAAACTTGCAAAGGTAGGTGGAACACAGTCAAAAGAGTCTTATGGTAGCAAACCCAGGAAAAGAGAATCTTGTTACTCAGAGACAGCCACAAGACAGATGACTTAGGGAAAATGCTGTACCTGACTTGAGTTCAAATCTTTGTGTTTAATTCAAATCTTTCAATTAAAGGTTGAGCCAGTCTAACAGAAAGGTATGAGGTACAAACTGGAAGTTACAATATTAGATTCATCTTAATTCACATAACACATCTGCTAGATGGATAATGCTTCAGATACTTTAAGTAAATTTGATTAATTAAGCTGCCTAATGACATTCTACTGTTTCTTATAAGTCTAATTTTGTTTCAGAGCTAATGGGAGAAGAGCAGAGAACTGAGACACTGTCTTACATCTTGGCTATATTACAAATCAGCTACAAGTGCAACATGCAACTCAAACCCACGCAGCTGATTTACAATTATGCAAGCAAGCACTTCTGCTAATTGTATAATGATACATAAATTACGGAGGTGTGGTGGCATTCACTTGTTATGCTCAGTGATATAAGTAGCAAAAAAAGAGTGTCAAAATGTCTAATTTTAGTGTACAACTGGCCACAGAGCTGAAAGAGAGTTAATAAGTCCTTAATTAGTATCAAACTGAGCTGAGTTATTGCTTCTGGCCATTAAAAATTAAATGCTCACAAACGGTTATCAGTCATTACTTTTCTTTCTGCACACTTCAAAGCCCGTTGTCTACACAGTGTTTTAATTGTAATTATTATTACTTAGTGGAACTCAAACACCTACTGCTCTTTTAATATTTTATTTTTAATCAAAAATAGTGCTTCATTTTTCCTCCTCCTTCTGTGCACATTTCTGTTTATGCTTTCATGCAATATAATTCCTCAGCTAGCAACATCCTTCCTCTGTGCTATTGGTCACCACCCATGACAACAGCAACAGTCCCTGTACAAGTAACATATTGCTCTAAGAAAATTACAATGATGCCCCAAACACTGAGCATTTGTTTGTCATGTACAGTTTTTCTTAAGTTAAATGATAATACTTTTCTTCCTATAATTTTTCTGTAAGCCAAACAAATAACAGTTTCTCACTGAGAAGTCTTGGTGATCCATAGCCCCTGAGTGTGTAGGCAAATTTGGCTATGATTATAGAAGAAGGTCAGAGTTTTTTTCAAAAAATGGAGAAGTAGTGTATTATCATTACAGCAAACAAAGTAGTTTGGAAGATAAATTCTGGGAATGGAAAGTGCTAACACAAGCTGAAAAATAATATAAAATTAAAATCTTGTGACTACTGTGAAAGCTCTTGTGGCAGAAAACCTGAATGTTGTCTTTTAAGATTTTTACATTAACCTTTTCCTTCTGTAAGCAAATCTAAGTTTTTCAGTATTGTCTTGCAGTTCACTGTACTAGGAAAGGTCCTGTGTCCTGACTTGGAGGAAATAAGTGTTAGCTGCACAGAACAAAACAACTCTTCCATTACAACTGTTCTAATTAGAAATGATCAGGTAATGAATTAGATGTAGAAGCAAGCAAGCTGTGGAGAATTCAAATGAGCTGCTTTCTCAACTGGATTCAAAGTCATCAACAGCTGAATTAAACTGTCTTATCCCAAACCATGTGCATAGGCATGGAGGCCTCAGCATGCAAACACATATCTGAGGGGTAGTTAGTGGTTCAAAGCATCTGTGTCCCCTTCTGGGCCAGAAGTCCTGCAGTCAACAGCATAGGTAGATGGTACTGGCTTAATGGCTATGAGTCTATGGAGGGAGGGGAGAGAAAACAAATAAAAGGGGTATGTTGATTAAGAATATCTTTTATTTGTCCATTTCTGCCAGTGCTGCTATAAATGCCTGGCAGATGGTAAAGCTTGCCTTGCCAACACATTACTTAAGAGCACCTAGCAATATAAAGAGGATTTATCTGGCCATTGAGGTAAACTGTGTCCTACCTTCTCTCAGGATTCAATAGTACTTAACTGGTGCCAAGTGACACTATTTGTACCTAACAAGGTGTTTGATGGCTAAGAAGAATGAACAGATTAAGAGAATGTACTGAATCATTTTCCTATGGTGAGTCACTGTCACACACAGGCTGGTTGTTCTTTAGTAGAAACAAGGTGCTGGTATCAGTGGGATCACTCAAAGAATAAGTTGCTTTGCAAAAGGAATCAGCATCTGGCTCTGTTCTAACTAACATAACCCACAAAGAAACGCCTGTCATGAGATGAACAGATACACTAAGAAAACTGAAGCCAAACTCTGGTCAGACCTATGCAACTCTATTAGCTTCAGCAGAGTTACATAGGAATAAGTGAGTGAAAAATAACTTTGGATCTTTGCTTCAAACAGTTTAAGTACTTGGGTGGAATTATGGATAAGTTTAGCTCTGGCTTAAGTAGCATGTAATTCCGCTATGTAAAGCAGAAAAGAGTTAAGCTGTTTGTTGTGAAATAGCTGCACAGTCATCTGTTACTACCAAACTCTAAACACAACTGTGTTTTGTTGATGTTTTAATTCATGTGTACTGCTGTAATGTGCAACAGCAACCACCTCCAGATTGTTACTATAATTAATGAGAAGACTGCTATGGTTTTAGGTTTGAATTGTGAAGCTGCTATTTGAATGATAGTACCAACTGATTTGGAGAGAGTAATATTGTCTGATGCTGTGCATGAGGAACATGGCCAGCTGGAGAAGCTTTGAAGCAGTCTGAGTAGGAGAGTGAAGTAGTGTAATTAGTCTGGAAAATAAAGACAGTCTGAATCAAAGATGTTATCACACTTAATAATTTCTGTTGTATTTTTATTATGTACCATTGAAATCTGGCAGAAAGCAAAGACAAATATTCCCCGAGGTACAGATGCTGCTGTCATTCTTGATACAAAGCCTCTATAGACTTTTTAGGCATTTTCAGTTAAATGAGATGTCAGGATAGAAGTTTGCTCTGTCTCTGCTCTGTTCATAGTGATAGGTAACAGAAGAGTTAACAACAGAAACGTCTTACTGAGGAAATAATGCTGATTCAGCACATCACTTCTGAGCTATCAATAAACAACTTAAGGATGTTGAAATCACACATAATATTTTGCTCTTGCCTCTGCCACAAAGCAGTAGCAACCACCCAATTCAGCATTTCACTTGGGCTGAATATATGGATATTTGAAAGAAGTCATGAAATAGTTTAACATGAAATGTATTTCAGAACACATTCTATGACAATGACACTTGGGAACTGTGTGTAATGGGATGGTATGAGTGAGTGAAAAGCTGCTTTTGGCAATATACACTGTTAAGGAGAGGTAAGTGTGAAATGCTGGCCTGTGAAATCCAGTAAATAACCAGAACCTTTTGGGCCATATACTGAAACAGGCTGGCATGAATAGAAGATGACGAAGATGATAGGGAGCAAGGAGATCACAGCAGCGGACGATGATGTGAGAAGTGCAACTTTATTTAAAAAACTTCACTGCATTAAAAACAATGATATATAGGACATGCTTAATAAATGAATAGTCAAAGCAAAGACATAAATCACATTTTCCACTTACTATGCAACCCATGTATATATTTTAAGTTTCTCTCATTAATGAAATCCAATATTCTTCAGGGTTAGAAAATATAAGAAAAATAGAAAAAACCCAAAAGAATGTAATGTGAAATTTAGTGGGAGCACTCTATCAGAAACAGCAACTAATTGAAGAACCACTGGACCATTAAAAAGTGGTAAATACCTTGGATACTTGTGACTTTTTTTTTTTGGACTGCAGATGTGAAAGAGAATACTGCTACAGAAAAATAACCACAACAAAAGTACTTCAGACTGTAAATTCATCAGGAAAAGTTCTATAACCCTTGAAAATCTTATAGAAAAGATAGGAAGACATTTTCCTTAAAGTGATTCAGAACTGCGGTAGGAAACTGCCCTTGACATTTAGAGAGGCTACTGCTATTGCATCGATGAGGATGAGCTACCATTGGAATTTGCCTTGGGCAATATTAAGAACTACAAATCATTCTGTGCTAAAGGATTGAATGAGATTCTCAGATGAAAGGAGGATCTTATTTATATCAGCAATGTCATAATAGTGTAGTTTTAGCTGCTATGGACTGAGACTAAAAGTTAGCCTACCAGCTTGTCTTCCCCTGCTACAGATATATCAGATTTGTCTAAGAAATGTGCTACTTTTCCTTGCAAAATTTGCATGATCTAGATAAGCCATGCAGTGAGTATCTCATGTTTGCAAACACTCACTGTATTTAATAATGAAAGACTAATTCCATGCTACTCCAGTACAGTTAGATATGTTTTAACTTTTGTAATGAATTATGTGCTTGATGTTACTTTTTTCATATCCTCCTTTTTGAATCAGTTTGTACTTTAATGGCCACACAGGCTGCTCTTTATGTACATCTTCCTTCTCAAGGAGTCTGTGGGGAGGCTTTGTAGTTCCACATCTGTTTTTACACATTCTTCTCTTTCTGTTTCTCTCTCATTCCCAAAGAACATATGCTTTAAAAAAAAGGGGGGTGAAAAAAGTAAAAAAAATCCCTTTATGTCTCTTTCTCCCTCCCTCTTATAAACCCCCTCCCCTGTTTTACCAAGATGCAGAATTGTTACCATCCAAGTGATCCAACTGTGTCAATAATCATATTCTGGTATTTTTATATACAAATGTCTCATGGATTCACTCCCAAAGCTTGCTCAGATTTTGTAAATAGACCAAATACTCATTTATGCAGGAAATGATGATGCTATAAATATTACTTTATCTATAACACATAGAAGAGGATTTACCTGAAAGGTAGTGGACTTCTGCCCTATGAACCCACCGCTGACAATGGGCATGAGTTCAGGACAGCAAACATGCAAGAAATGTGATGGCATATTGTTATGCCACAACTGATTTTTCCTTAGCAGCATTATAGATGTGCCCAGTCCTGTCTCCATCGTTTGAAATACCTTCTAGGTGAAGTGTCAATGATCTTTTGGCTTGCATTAGAGAAGTTTCTAATCTTTTCCGTAGCGTCAAAATAAATAGGTTTTTTGTCTTAAAAAGTACTGTTTTCTAATAAGAAAATCCCCATCATATTTATTTTGGGGGTGTTGTCATGCATTTTTTGCTTCACAAGCTCCAGCTTCTCTAGTCTATGCAAGAATGATGTGTGTCTCCAGATCTAACTATATCCATGAAAGGTGGAAGGTGCTTGCCCAATCTTTTTATTCAAAACTTTCTACAAGCTGTTATGGATGGCCCCCAGAACAACATACTCATACTGTGGATTTTATTCTTTGATGTATCACACAGCTCTGTTCATGGGTGCACACATATTTCTTCATTAAGCAGAATATGTTTAAAAGCATTGCCATGCTAGGATTTAGCTAGAAAGGATTTAATAACATGATACATATCAAGGCAGTGTTGGTGGAAAAAAACAAACAGCTGAAGACCTGATTGTTGGGTTTTTTGGTCATTTCTGCTCTTTTACAGTGTACTTTCAGTTATTTGCTAAGCATGTATTAATAAGACCATTTTCCCTGCTTCTTGCTTCTTCATAAAGCATGTAATCATGTGTTTGTGTCTGTTTATCCATGTAGTATCTAGTAATGTTTCTTGATGATGAAAAGTTCTTGAATTGGCAAAGCAAACACAAACCTCATGAATCTTGACTGAACAGCAGTTGTGGGAAATATGCTATGTCTGAGTTTGCTATTGGATAATGGAGAGAAAAGATTTTAGAAGAGAAGGAATCAAAGTTGGTTTTTTTGCATTGATATGAAAAGGTAAATTAAGAAATAAATATAAACAGTATATTACATTCCACTCCACTCCCCCCATTCTTGAGTTGACACAATTTAGTCAAAACAGAGATGTCGTTTATGTAATTTCCTAGTGGGATCTGAAAGAATGAAAGTGAAAAATTGAAATGCAACTTGAAAGAAACTGTGTGCATCTTTCTCCACAATGCTCTTATGTTAATAGACTTCCACTGACTTAAATAGCTTTCCTGAGAAACTGTGTGCCAAATAGAAAAGAACCAGAATTACTACTCCTTAGAGATACCTTTCCCTGTTCTTGTTAATAGGAGTGGTGTTCAAGTAATTTTGTCACCTTCCTTGAAGAACAATAAGTGATAAAAATTTTTTATTAATATTAAATCATGCATCTTTCAAAATCACAATCAGCATTTTACATGGCCCTTTCAATGAGAACAATATAAACTGTCTATTTGCTATTAAGCTTGCCTATGCTCTGCAAATCTTGATTTTAACAACATGTTGAGAAATCAGTGAAGAGGTGTAAATATTTTGCTCCATAGTTATATTTCCAACAGTAAGATTTGGGGCCAACTCTTTTTTTTTTTTGGAAGTGATATTCAGCTTAACTTTTTGTGTGAAACATTACTATCTAGGATTTCTGTGAGCAAACTGTTATTGTTCTGAGAGAACAACCAGATTTAAAGTCATATGACTATGTAAGTGGCTAGTTTGAAAAAAAAGGGCCATTTGAGTCTCCTGACAAACCCTCGAAGGAGAAAGGCTAGTGAATGCAGCATATGCTACTTGCAACATGTCCAGGTATGTCAGTATAGCTATGGTTTATGTTACAGTAGCATCACTATGATTTGTTGACTAGTGCAGATTTGAACTACCTCCACCTGCAGCCCTCAGACTTCACCTAATTTAATCTAGGCAAATCCAAGACCTAGTACTAGTAGAAACAGGACAGGGTAAAAAGTCAGGTATTTCCAGAGGAAACTGGCATTTTACACACATTTTTCAGTTGCATTTTATAACATTTCTCCTTCTTCTATAGAATGCCACTGACCCTACGCTGCCTGTAGAAGTGGCACAAACCCATTAGAAGCAAAATCAGAGTTAATCCAAAGGCCATGAGTGGTTTCTGCATTGAGCTTTGACAGTTTTGATTCAGTCCTTAAATTTGATCTGGCAACAGTTATACAGTCTAAAGGCTATACGCATATATGCAGCTCTGTAAATAGGGAAAATGGGATATATGTCATATATCCTAGTACACATAGACATTTATCTAGGGGTCATGTACCCTTATGGGTACATTTGTTTATTTGAATACATATTCTTATATAATATATACTATTT
>NW_008663407.1:52001-55048 GCF_000695815.1 Acanthisitta chloris
TAATATATACTTACATTTTTTCAATTTAAAAAAATCTGTGAACAAGACATTATTGATTGAATTTAAACCAAAACCAGTACACATTAAGACCAATAACTGAAAGCACAGTGTGGGGACAAAAAATGGTGATGGTATCCTGAAAAGAATAATGAGAAATACAAAGACTTGGGGGAAAAATAGTTTACATACAGCGAAAAAGAGAAGGTGACTCTCTGACATTATTGGGAATTAATGTTACATGGAATGGAGTTCAGTACTTTGACACAGACAACCCAGAACTCCTGCAGCCAATTTTGGTGGCTTACAAGATATAGGGCAGCAAGACTGGTGGCTGTGCCTGAGGTAGGACTGATTCTGGACAGGTACATGATCTGAGATATGGGATAATATGGTATAAGTGTCCTAGTGGTCACACACTGAACCTGTTATCACAAATTAACATGCTTTTAAGCATCCCATGAATCACAATAACTTACCCTCTATATATATTCTTAGATTACAGCAATTTTCAGTTCAGTTAAACATTCTAGCTTAGATCTTAACTGATATTAAGCACCTGTTATTCCATGGTAATGTGTCTGTATATCCAAGTATCCTCCTCTTGTTGAAACTAAAATTTCTGTTCTTCAATGAAATTTTATGCATGCTCATAATCCATTATGTTCATACATCATTAAGGGTTTGAGAAAAATAAATATGAAACAAGTGAATCTCAGGTACTCTGTCTTATACTCAGAAAATGTGTTCCTCTTTGCTTAAGAGAAGTACTGCAATCACAGGTTCTGATTTACTTACAAAATATTTATCCATTCCCAAGCTTAGTATATTATTTTCTCAATGCCCAAAAAAACATTGAGAAATTGCAACTATTGTGACTGGGCTGAGAAAAGGGATTTTGCCAGGTGAGGTCACAACATCTTACTAAACTCCAGTTGCCAGTAGGTATTTTTTGCAGGTTATATAATGGCTAACTGTTCCAAATAACATTAAAGAGTCAACTCTACATAGAGCAGTTCATAAAAGGTGACCTGTAATGAAGGTTGTACTTTGTCCTTTTAAATTATATTGAGCTTTGAAATGCAATTCAGGATATGGCCAGTTGATATCAGTAAGACTATAATTTCTGGTACCAGTATATCACTCACAGTCTAAAATATATTCTTTATGTTGATGTGCCAGGTAATAAAAGAGACAGAATCCAGAAAAAATAGCCATCAGTTATGACTCAGAAATACCAAATGTATTTTCACACTGGAAATGCCAACACCCTAAGTATGATGTAACACAGCTATTCAAAATAAATTCCAAATACAAATCTGGTTTTGAATTAGAAAACGTTGAGTGTCATTGAACAGTTAGTTCAGCTTACTTATTTGTGCTTTATTTTAAAAGCAAAAAGAATTTTTTTTGACAGTGACCAAAACTGGAACTCGGCTTCTTTCTCTAATCTCCACTAAAGATACGACTCCCCGAAGGGAGTTTATAAATTAACCTATAAATGGGAGAATTTTATTTTCATCAATCTCACTACAATATTCCTGAAGAAACTCTGGATCAATTACTTAAAAACAACATTAGCATAAACAATGTTGATTTAATTTTATAAGCAACTAATTAAGACATCTGTTCAAAAGTTTAACAAATGAGCCCAACAAGTTCACTACCATTCTCACCAAAGCTGTTAA
This sequence comes from Acanthisitta chloris, assembly GCF_000695815.1. Lineage (NCBI taxonomy): Eukaryota > Metazoa > Chordata > Aves > Passeriformes > Acanthisittidae > Acanthisitta > Acanthisitta chloris. The sequence continues at coordinate 53,687 of NW_008663407.1, forward strand.
TCTGTGAATGTCAAAGGTGAGAGTGGTCCAAGCAATCTTGGCAGATAGCCAGTTGCTTCACCAGGCTGAAAATATTAAGAGGACCAAAGCTTACTTGAAGTGAAGGACTTGGCAAAACAGAAGCTGTACCTGAAAATGGGGACCAAAGCTTGCTTGAAGCGAAGGACTTGGCAAAACAGAAGCTGTACTCATATTTTTACAGATGTACAAATGGAAGGCAGTGGAGAGTCAGCCATTCCATCCAAACGAGTATAAATATTGTCTCATCCAGTGCTCTGAGGAATTCAGGAGAGTCATTTGAGCTGGTTAAACAAATACATTGTACTTCACTCTTTACCGGGACCAAAGCTTGCTTGAAGCGAAGGACTTGGCAAAACAGAAGCTGTACTCATATTTTTACAGATGTACAAATGGAAGGCAGTGGAGAGTCAGCCATTCCATCCAAACGAGTATAAATATTGTCTCATCCAGTGCTCTGAGGAATTCAGGAGAGTCATTTGAGCTGGTTAAACAAATACATTGTACTTCACTCTTTACCAGACAAGCATTTATGGCTTTCATTGAAATCAATAACAGTTTTACACTGTTTCCCGGAGTAAAGCCCAGGAAGAGTGTTGGGCTGAAAATAGCTTGCAGTGATTGTTCCACAAAGTCATGACACAATGATTGCCACAACCTTCCCTTTAAACTGGCATTGCTGTTCCTCTTCCAGAGGTTTGTGATTTTTCAAGCAACCTGCATGATAAAGCAAAGAGGAACATGCATTTCTGCAAGGCACTTGCTGCTGTCCATTTATACTTAAAACTTATGGATGAGAGAAGGTGTTGCTGAAATCAGCTGTGCCATGAAGAAGTTGCTGCTGTCATACTTAAAACTTATGGATGAGAGAAGCTGAAGGTAGAAGATCCCAGAAGACTGAAATCAGCTGTGCCATGAAGAAGTTTAAGATAGATACTATTGCCTGTGGCACACTGAAACTACAGTTTTTAGAGGGAAAAAAGGCAGGCTACATTTGGTCTAGTAGCACTTTAATTCAGCTTAGCACTTGGTCAGTCTTTTCTACAGTACTCTTGTTATTATTAGCCATGACTCTGAAGGTAGAAGATCCCAGAAGACTGAAATCAGCTGTGCCATGAAGAAGTTTAAGATAGATACTATTGCCTGTGGCACACTGAAACTACAGTTTTTAGAGGGAAAAAAGGCAGGCTACATTTGGTCTAGTAGCACTTTAATTCAGCTTAGCACTTGGTCAGTCTTTTCTACAGTACTCTTGTTATTATTAGCCATGACTTCATTTATTTCTTAAATCTATTCTATTTGTAAGAAATTATATATATACACATATATATATATTTATATATA
>NW_008663408.1:0-4995 GCF_000695815.1 Acanthisitta chloris
GGCCGCTCGCTCTGTCATTACCCTGGCACCGGGCCCGCCGGGGGAAGGCAGCAAACTGTAGTTGGAACTTGCAGCTCGCTGGATGAGTCGAAGCTCAAACGCGGCGCCGTGTAACTTTGTAACTCGTGCGGCATTGAAAGTCCTGAGCAATGCGCGTGAAACGCGAGGATTGTTGAAGCGTATTTGTTTGGATAATTAACTGGGAATTTAATTCTGAAGGAGCAGTTCCTTCCTCCAAGCCCCGAACTGAAGAGGTGACCTTGTGGCATGACCCATTAGGTGTTTTTTACATATCAGAAAAGAACTTTTTGCTCATTCAAACACACACATCTTCAAAACAATGTACAACTCAAAAGCGTCAGTTTGAGAAAGAATCTGTATCTGTAGGTGCTGAGGCAAAACCCCACGTCAGACATGGCAGGAGAGTTGCTGGAACACCAGTACCCTCTAGAATACATAATTCAACACATTACAGTTCCCTGTTCTACCCTAAGCTGTCACTTTCACACGTTGGATGCAAGAGAAAGGATCACAAGTAAATAACAAACCTGGTCAATGACTATTTGTGCCGATTAGAATAAAGATCACAGCAGAGCACCAGTTGTGCAGCAAAGACTAAAAATATTTTTCCACTCAAAAGTTGACATTTATAAGCACTCTAAAATCCTCAGACTTTGCATGAGTTACAAGCACATGACCAGAAGGATTCAGCTGCCACAGCTTGAGGCACAGCTGTGCTATGTGACTTGAACTCGCTTTGCCCCAGCTGCAGGCTCCAGCGAGTTTCATGTTAATGTCATTGTGTCCACAACTGAGGCAGGTTTAAGAGCACACACATAGTTGGTAATGGCTTCAGCTGATGAGCAGTGACATCTTTGGTCACACCCATTACATCATTTCATGTGTCCATAGTACAAAATGGCTTTGAAATTTGGCAATTAGCTTTGTTTCTGAATTTTGTACATGAGATTAATAAAATGTGCATTAAAATGCACATAAATGAGAGAATGCACATAAAAATTCACCCCTGAGGCAGAGATCTAGAGAAAAAAAAAATCTGTCCCATTTCCAGTGGAAGCCTTGGTTTTAATTATTGTGTGTATGGTAATGCCTATGAATTCATATCATGTGCTGTCCCAGTAGTGAAGTCTCAGGCTTTTGTTATATAGGCTGTGTCCTCAGGCATGGGAGTTGTAAATTTTCATTTTACCCAAGCTCATAAACTCTGTGAAGGGTTTGGTGACAGGAGGGTTAAAAGGTGCCTTTCTGAGGAGTCCACTGGAGGTAGAAAGTTTCAAATCACAATCACAGCAGAGTTTTCCAAAACCAGCTAGAAGCAAGTACCTTATCCTCTAAACAGAAGCTGAAGGCTGGAAGTCTGAACTACATCAACCTCTTGCATACCTGTCAGAGCCAGCATGCCTTTCATTCAGCAGAGAACTGAAATCAGTCTTTTGACTGTACAAGCAGTATTCAGGATGGCTCAGCACGTGCCAGCATCCCTCAGATCTTCCAACAGATAACTGCTGGATTTTGTTGGGTTTTTGGGGAGTTGTTTTCTTGTTTCTTTGTTTAAATGGCTATGCTATAGTCAAATAAAAAGCAGTGATTCCTGGACCATGGCTCATAAGAATTGGTGTCTACACAATCTTCTGCCACAACTGAGGGCTACAAGAAATCACTGCCACTTGGTACAAAATGTCAAGGAAAACAATGGCTGGTATATCCACAGTACATATGGTCACTTAGACTTGTGACCTTCAAGTCTGCAAAGTTTCTGGGCTGTTGTCCTACATGTTTTCAGTGTTTATACAGACGATTATTTTCAGTCATGTTAAATTCCTGGCCTCATAATTTCTTGGTCACAAGTTCCTTCAGTTCATGATGTGCCACATAGGAAAATATCCCATTTTTTTCAAGATGTTGTTTTTAAGTATCCTATTTATAAAAGGCATCAGTCTCTGGTTAGTTTTGTTTTTCCTAGCTCTTTAACTGTATATTTTTGACTGTTGTTCATACATTTTCGGCAAATAGCTTTCAAATTTACCTATCTCTTTTTCTGAAGCACTCTTCTTTCAAGCAAAAACTGTACGAAACTCAGCCGAATGCAGTTTGTTTAAAGGATTTGTGTGCCAAAAAACATAAGAACTAGCAGTTAAAATTTAAAATCCATGTTATAAGTCATGGAACAGACAAAGAGAAATAATATTAAAAAGCATTACGAAGTTGGCAATCATCTGTCTTCAAAGATCAAAACTTTCTATAAACTCCCCTTTACCTCCTCAGCCGAGTTCCTCCAACAAACCCATGTTTACAGTATTGGAGAAAACTGGCTTATACACACGATTTAAAACACACTGTCAAACCCCAAGAACGGATACAACTTACCAGATGGAAATTCTTCATCAAAAGAAGATTTTATATCTTAAAATAATTCATACAAGCACAGCAAATTTGTTAGCTCTTGGACATGGTCTATAAGATTCATACAACTATGTGCATATTTATGTATTGGCAGCCAAGGAGTCAATACAGAGATTAAGATTATGACCATCACATCCTGTTGGGTCCTTAATGATTTAAAAAACCTGCCACCTGGAGTTTGGGTTATATAATGACAGATTAAGTTAGTAAATTTGTCACTAGGAATAGAAGCAAGATATTGTAAATGCTAAACTGTAATTTGTAAGTAAGTAGTACAGCCTAAATTACAACATTGTTGAAACCAAGAGAAAACATACATCTGGGATTTTCAAATTCCTCTGAGTAACCTACAAGCATGTATTGCATAGAAAATTAGGGATTTTGCTGTGTCCTGGTTCCTGCCAGGACAGGGTTAACTGTTGCAACAGCCAGGAAGGGCAGGCTGGGACCCTGGGGTTATTCTAACTCACCTCAGGTCATGCAGAGTGGATGGAGGGGGCAGGGGCTACCCTTTGTTCTGGCACTGGTTTGGTGCACAGGGCTCCTCCTGGTGAGCAGCTGCGTGTGAATCGTTCACCTGCCTTGTACACTCCGTTTTCAATACAGTTGTTACTGTTCATTTTCTCACTTCACTGCTCCTCCTGGCACCCCGACTGCCAGTGCTGGTCTGGATATTCAAAGGGAATGTCCCTTCCATGCATCATGCTGCTGATGCTAGTGGAGTAAGTGGGCTGCACTGATCACATAGTGAGCTTGGATTGGAAACCCCAATCACCCAGGGATCTTGGAAGTCACCACAAACTGGCCTGAAGGCAAGAATTTCAACTGTAGTTAAGTATTAAAATGACAGCACCTACCTTGCCTTCAAAAGAGTCTGACAGTTCAGACTGAACTCACAGTACTTTGTTACTGACCTTTAGTTTCCTCCTCAACTTTATTAGGAGAAACAAATGTGTTTAGTGTGGAAAAATATTTAGGGCGGTTTTAAACTGGTGTTAGCAAATCAAGATCAACCAGTGCCTTGGGCACTAGTCTAAGACTTGGGAACTGGGTCTAATTTTGTTCTCAGCCCAAAATTGGTCCTCTGAGTAATGCTCCCCACTTATAAAAAATGGAAATACTGATACCTGTCTATTGTGAAAAGAAATCAGAATCTTGTGATGAAAATCATTACAGAAGAGTCACAGTTACTACTAATACTTTGTAAATTCATGCATTTATTAGCAATCAATTAGGTCATGATAACCAAATTATTTATGAGCAGTGAAAGACATAAAGTCTACTGTCCCATGAAGAACATATCCCACAGATTCACCTTTACAGAAACTTCATCTATTGTTTCTCCAAGGCTGCTCAGGGTCCCCATCACACAGGTTACAGGATGTGTTGTGGTCAGTTCAGACCTGCACAGGAGCTCGACTTGCTGATCTTTCCAGTAGCATAAATATAGATCTTTTACCAGTCACTAAATTTGTCAGAAACCCAAGAAATGTAACTGCCTTTGAGATATCTATGCCTGTTTCAGTTTAGACATGAGCTGCCCCATGAGTTCTAAAGGTATGCAGTGGGGAACAGAGGGAAAGGACATTGAAATGCACAAGAGGCCACTTCTGCTTCCCTAAGAAGCTAGGCAAAACCCATAGGGTGGTTTCAGTCTATGCTTGAACTCATGGTACTGAAGAGGTTGGCCAGAGCATCAGCACTTCACCCGGCATGAGTAAGCATGTTTGCTCAGCTGCTTTAGAACCAGGCTGAACCTGTGATGACTGGAGGCCAGTTCCTGTGCTACAGAAAGCCTCTTTCAAGTCAGTGCAATTATTTGCATGAGTAATGAGCATGTGTACTAATAAAGGTTGCATGGCTAGTGTTAATACCAAATCCAAGAGCTCAAAGTCATGACTTCATTCTGGCATTACAGAATCTGAATGTTGTAAAATTTGCACAGCTCCCTCCAGGAAATCCCAATTAAAGGCAGAAATAACAGAATTACCTCTATTAACAACAAAATATTGGTCCAGTCACCGATTTTTTCGCCATCTAGCTCAAGACTGAGTCCCTGTGTAGCATATGCCATGTAGCTTTGCTGGAGAAGCTGGAGACACAGACATTGGAACTAGAGAAACCCCAGCAACAAGCAAGTGAACTCAAGTCATAAATACGTATGAGTTCACGTGAAAAATAGACCTGATATTAATATAATCAAAATCTGAGATGGGGAAGATTGCTGCTGAGTCATGCAGAGCACGGGCCAAATGCCTCAGCTAAGAAATTATTCTGCATAAAGTTGAAAGCCTGCCACAAAAGAAATATTTTCAAATTCCTCCTTAAAAAGCTGTGGTGCTACCATGGCCATTCTGATCCCATTACTCCAGAGATGTTAGCATTTCCTGGCAGGTCTCCTAGGCACTTTCCAGAAAATGGCACCAAAATAAATGGGTAAAAAGGAACAAGAAAGGAGATTTGTGGAATTCCACTGCAGGGTAAAAATAAAACATTTCAAAGAACAGATTCTTTGAGGTTACTTATCTGCTCACTTTGGCATATGCTAATATACATATGTAGCTTCTCTTT
>NW_008663408.1:5010-45368 GCF_000695815.1 Acanthisitta chloris
CATCTCCATCCATCTAGACATGTTTGGGACTATTTCAGAGATTTTTAAGGGAAGTGCTTAAAATGCCAAATGAAATAAGCAGGTGAAATAATTATGCAGGTTGCAGGGAATGTTAGTATTACTGATTATTAAAGTTAACTTTAGTAGGACTTTCTTAGTTGCAGCAGAAACATAAGATGAATTTTCAATGTCATGTACGAAGATATAGTGATAGTAGTTATGGCCATTGTTTTAGTCACCCTTCTGCACAACTGCAGAAAAATCTGAACATCTGTTAGTTGCGTTGAGGTTTTTTTCAAACACAAATCTAACCAAATGCAATAATAACAAACTTTTGCTTGATTTGTTGGGGGGTTTTGTTTGTTTTTTAATATATGAAGGCCCATACAGCACTGATTCAAACACTGCCCTCTCCAAACATTAATGCACTATATTTGTTCATTGCTTTGTATACAAGTAGTACAATAAATGTTGGCTTTTTTGGGGAGTCACTGTGCACATATGACTCCCAATTCTTGAATCAACAATTCAGTCAAATATTTTTAAATGGTCAGAATAAAGGCTGCTAAATAAAGAGGACACATTTTAACTATAAAAGGAGGTTGACAGGCTTTCTTAAAACAGTAAACAAATACTCATATAGCATTACACTAATCACATAATGCTTAATGGCATCTGTTATTATAAAGTTAACCTCTCAAAGTCTTCCAGATTTATATTGTATTGTTAGAAGTCTACTGCATCTAGGAACCAAAATGCTATTTTAAGTTGTGTGTTATTACATTCCTAAATGGCTGCATGTCCAGCCCTTGATTTTCTTGCAGTACTAGCTGAACCTGTCTAGGTAGCAATTGTAGCAATTATTTAGACATGAGGAAGAATCTTGGGTAAGATTCTTGGGCAAAGGAGGATTAAAAATCTCAGTTAAGCATTTTTTTAAGCTAAAATGCTCACACTGAAAGAATGATGGGTGGGACCTTTCATTAATCTCCTTCTTCTCTTGGTATAGAGCTGGTAAGATTCTTAATTTCATAAAATACTGAAAAAAAAAAACCCGAAACAAAGCCCAAAAAAACCCCAAACCAAACAAAACTCCCACCTACTTTATTAATGGAAAATAAAATTCATATACCAAAGCCTAGGGCCCAGGGCAAAGAGGCACTGGAAATCAATGAAGGCAAAACTAACAAATGCATTTAGTGTGGGAGGATGAACTGCTACATAGTTACACAGTTCTCAAGGATCAACCTTTAACAGCTGAGGCTTCTGTTTCATTAATGCCAGCGACATGCATTACTGGGTCAACTAACAATACCATTTTAATCTGGGACAAATACACTTGCACCACTGAACTTCTGTATCTTCTAAGCTAAGAAGAGTGTGGGTGATAGTGTTAAAGCAATTTTATACTTTCCATTGACTATAAGTTGATTGCAGGCAAAAATCACTCCCATCAAAGTCATTATAAAGCTGGCCAGAAATTATTACTTTAGAAGAATGTTAACACATTTTGTTAGGTAGAATAAGTTCACCCAAGACCTGGGATTTTGTTATTTATGCAGGTACTTTTTCTGATCTACTGTTAAGTACGCTGAAGCCAGATTTACCAAGCCATGTAACCACATCCTGGTCTCCATACCTGTAAGGATAGATAAACACACCCATCAGTACTTTCCTTCCCAAACACCTTTGAGCAGCATCCTGCCCCTGAACATGGCCTACTCTTAACTCTCCTGAAGAGTTTAGCATTTATTACCAGCCTTCTGTTATCTGAATCCCTTCTTATTTCACCTTGTCAAGCACAGAGTATGATTCCCATAATATTGGCGAGGAAAAAAGGTCTCTCTAGGTGACTCTCTATCTGAGTTCCTGATAAAAAGACCACAGGGATTTTGGTTTATATTATTCATTTATGCAGGTACTTTTTCTGATCTACTGTTAAGTACGCTGAAGCCATATTTACCAAGCCATGTAACCACATCCTGGTCTCCCTACCTGTCTTTTTTCAGATGATTGTTAGCTGTAATGGTAAGAGCAATACCAGTGATGCATCTGCTCCAGAAATGCACTCCTTACTTACAGCTTGGCATTATAATGCTACTGAAATGGCTCCTCCAAGACTGGATATTAGGGAATTTTTTAAGATTATAAGACCAATTAAAATCATCCAACCTGCAAAACATTTCAGTGGTGGTTTAACTACTTTGCTAGAATATGTGTTTGGTGTACCAAAACCTCTTTATGAGTTTGTCAGCTGATTTGGATGAGCAAGAAGTGGAAAATCAAGTGTACCCCATGAAGTTAGGGTATTTTATTCATATTAGACATTTTTGATCAAATGTAGAGATCTCTCACAGTGAATAATAAAGGGGTTTTTTGGAAGGCAATTGAACAATACTGACCTGTATAAAAATCCTTTTTAAGCAGGTGTAGTGTATTCACAGCTCCTGGCAGCACCGTTGCAAAAATACAAGGTTAAAAATTTAACTTGTCATCGGCAAGGGTCATCTACTGTTACATCATTTCTCAGCTGCCCAGCAATATGATGTCCACAGCCAGCTGGGAGAGGACATTCATTTTATTGCCTGGCCTAAGGCAGAAATAGAAACGGGCAGGCATTCAGTGATTCATTTCAAGACATTCAAAGAAATCCTTAATGGGTGTCAGATATTGAAGGCTGGACTCTTGGCTCCCTTGCGCACAGTGGGACCTGACCTCAGTGAGGTGTTGAATCAATATTCCAGTCTACACAATGTAAAGGGAAGAACTATTATACATGATTCATGACTGGGCACAACTATTTTGGACATCCTGACTTCTGATTCCCATTAAGGACTGGGGCTTCTGTTAGGTAGAAACACAGCCTGGGGCTCTGTTGACATGGAAAGGCAGATAGAGTGTGCATGTACCTGTCAGAGAGGTATGTGAGACCATAACTGTAAATCTGGCTGAGTGTAGGAACCAGAGGGAATCTTCCACTTGCACAACACAAGACACAACTTGCTCTGAGGTTTCACAAGGAGACCTGTGTCTTAGAAATACACAGAATCTAGAAGGAAAAAATGCATTGACGGTCACAGTCTTGTACTTTAAATATTGGTGTACTAGATAAAGAGCTATCTCAGTCGCAATGGGCCTTTGCAGGGAAGGGCCCAAAACAGGAAGGGGTATTTTAAAGTGATGGGCAATTAGTAGTAATAAGCAATTTTCTGAAGTGATCCAAGCATCTTACATTTATAAAGGATCCTTTGATGTCGAAGTACTAGTTTATGAATGTCAGAAACAGCAGATATTGAAAGGTAGTCTCAGATCTGAGCAGAAATTGATGCTGAATGAAGGTACTAAACCAAAATATATTTTAAGAGCATTAAAGAGATTTTAAACTGAAGTTGCAGTCAGAAAATCAAATTATTTTCTGTTGAAGATGTTGGTTTGCTGATGTCTGCTACCCTACTTACACAGAACAAGTGCTGGCTGCTATAACTATCTCTGCACCATGAAAACAGTTACAGATGATTATAACAGGTCTGTCCACTTTCAGCTGGCAAGGCCCAAGTTATTTCCTACCAAGACAAAACTATGTAAAAGCTAGAATTTTGTACTGTTACTCATTGTTGTCACTGACCTTTTAGGACCCTTTAGTCCCCATCCAGAGGATGGCTGGGATTTCAGCTCTACCAATTACACTCCTCTGCATCTGTAGGGTCATCACACAAAACCTGAACATCCCTCAACAGCCCGTGATGGCTGCGGAGGCCTCTGGGGCTTCTCTGCTTTTCTCCAGAGCTATCCCCCAGCAAGGCTCCCTCCTCATCTCTCACCAAATCCTCCCTTCAACCCACCATGCACAGTTTTACTAGTCTCTTTAGCGTGCTCTTCTTCCCAAATGTGTTCCTGTCTGTTCTTTGTGATACCACTGAGGATATTTGCTTCCTCCATAGTGGACTGTGTCTTTGTCTGAGAGCTGAGCTGACACAGGGGCTGTCCCCTCATGGCAGCATGCCTCCATCAAGTGACCACATTCATCAAACAACACGCCAGGAGAGTGGGACTCTGTCTCAAAATAAATCCCATTTCCTTTCCATATACCAAAGGATATTCCTAAGGCCTAGATGGCAATACTTTTCCCAATGATGGCAGCACAAGAAACAAAAATCTAGTTATCCAGTGCTAGGCAAAGATGCTGAAAGAAACTACTATCATCTCATCAAGTGTATGTTTCCCAGCACTCCCTGCTAAAGCAGAGTATCTCTGAGCCATCCCACCCTTCTGCCCCTACCAGCACAGCTCAGAAGCCAGACCAGATGGTTGTAAGAGCAGCTTTTTGAAGCATGCTTTAGTGTACCATTCCTATGAAATTTTGTTGTTTGTCGCCATTGTCCTTAGTGATTAACATTTAATGAGCAGACTACATGTATTTTTATGGCTGATGCTTCACAGCAGCAAATAAAAGATACTTAACTGTGTCTGGGCAGCATGCAAGTGGATCCTAATCCCATGTTGAACCAGTGCTGGAAGGAATGTTTTCTGTCCCTTCCTGTCCAAGAATGGAGCTTGAGCCGCCAGAAAGGCCTGCTGAGGAACAAAAAAGTTCTTCAGTCACTGTGGATGAACTTGGTCTCTTTGAAGAGACCTGTTTGCTGCAGACCTCAGTGGACTGAGAATATTATGCCTTCTGTTACAAAAAGCTGTGGTGGTTGAACAGCATGCAATAAATCAGAGATATCATGTCACCAGCCTCAGCTTAGCAGATCATGTAGGCAAGGATGAAACATTTTCAGCATTCAGGCATCTCCTGACTAACAGTTTTCCGCTCTCCACCCTGATCTCTCAGCACATCAGCATTGTTTTATATCACCTTTGCTTCCAGCTACATTCAAACATGATGATGTCTTGTAAAGCATGTGTTTTAGCATCATTACACAATGAACTCCTAGCTAGGTGCCTTTTCATCCCTCTTCACACTGCTTCCTAAGTGTCTGCTCACAGCATTTTCCATTTTCCAGCATCTAAAGAAGGCTGTGGTGGGACAGCAACATGTCATATAGTGTCAGAACCGGAGAAACATGTGGGGAAGCTCTCTGCTCAGAGAGAATAAGAAGGGTTATTTAGAGGAAATAACAGAAAATATTGATAACAGCAAACACATTCCAATCACTACCAGAACTGTCCTTACATGTCCTCCTCTTCCTCCATGGAGGCCCTGTAGTTTCTTTTGCATTTGTGGAGAAAATAACAAGTCAGGAGCCAAATTCAATTAAATAAGTTGGACATAATAACAAAATTCAGACATATTATACTCATATAATATACATACAAATATAGAAGGACCGATTAATGGGGGTATAGACTGTCTTAACTATGGAATTCTCCACCAGTTGAAAACTTGACCCTTTGGCATTGGTAACAATCTTTCAGTCTAGCATTTTTCATGCAATTAATACACAATTACATCTATCAGTATATCTGTCTACATTTGAAATAGCTACAAAACGTTTTTTCCCATGTCACATTGAAAAAGTTTTATCTATTCATTTTCCTCTGCCTTTGTCAATTCCTAGTAAACAACAGATTGTATTTCTTAGCTTAAACCCATTCATCCTTTTTCCAGGAAGTTGTCAAGAACCTTCAAACTTACTCCTACTACTTCTTTTTCCTTATTCCACTGTCTTGTTGATATACAGTCCTATTCATGTAAACCAGAGTGAACAGTTGTATGTGTGGCATGTCCTACACCACTATGGAGCTAAAGGCAAAATGAAGGGCCAGAAGCTGTTTTGCCCCTGCTAGAAGTCAGCTGCCTACAAAAATGCTTCTCCTATTTGAACTTTGGTGTAAAGTTCAGGACAAATACATCTGCAGACCAGTGATTTCTAGGATAGTAAAGAAACAATAAATCTACCATTTTTCAAAATTACAGCTATAGTAGGAAGATATAAGGAATAAGATCCAGGGGGATCCTATAACTATCTAAAAATCTACTAAAGTCTTTCTGAGCTTGCCACAGCATACAGGCTGTGAGTCACAACTCCCAAAGCTTCCAGTTAACAACTAAAAGGGAGAAATGATTGATAACATTTTTCTCAGTGAGTGATTAAGACTGCTTTTAACCATGCAGTCATGCATGCTATGTACTAAAAGGGGTGATTCATTAGTTGCTTGTAGGAGGAGCATCTTCTTTTCTCAGTTCAGAAGCCAGAGGGATTAGCCAGTGCCTCATCAGCAAGGCTGATTAGCATGTAGAAAGAGAGGAAATACTAGCTACTTTTGTCCCTGTCCCCACATCTGCAGAGCTCTTCTCATTAAAGAAAAATAAATAGGGGAATTTCGTATTCAGAAGCGGCATTATTTTAGTCATACTTTTCATAAGTCTGGCACCAGAGCTGGCTGCTGGCAGCCACTGGCAGCTCCCTCCTCTGCCCTGCAGTCACAGGTGCCTTCACCAAGCCTGGAGAATGATCTTCATGGACCTGCCGAGCAGCCTAAATAGCAATACCAGCTGCTCTGCACACCACTTTCTGATGTTGCCTTGGCACATATATGAGAAATGTACTCATCCTGATTTTTGTGGTGATTGCCTCTGCTAAAATAAAACAGAAGAGTCACAGGTAGAACTGGCAAAGAGGATGTGACAATAATGTATTTTTTTTTTTATTTGAAGCATATTGTTGCTGAAATGAAATTTAAACCAACTTCTCCCAACTTCCCACCATCTTAAGCTTGCTAACACTAGCCTTCCTTTTAAGATGAGGTCATGCATACAGTAAGGAATGTGCTGCCCAAGCCTTTTTAGGTTTGGGCAGCTCCACATTTTAAGGTGTTCTTTGCAGCACCCTGGTGGTGCAATACAGTAGCATGATGGTATAACCATCTGTAAGATTATGTTGGATTGTCTTAAAGTCTCCTTCCTGTGAGGAGAAATGATGCTGCCAAAGCCTGTATGCAAAATATTTCCAACTAGTGGAAATAGATGTTGTTGTGTTTTCATCCCAACAGGTATTTAATTTATGTGCAAGTACACAGCAATTTTTTTTCTGAAGAGAGTGATTGAAATTGTCATATAAAAGACCTATATTTCTTTCCCCTTTTCTTAGAGCCTAAATATCAGATACAAGTATAAATTGCATGCAACTCATTTTGCATGCTTCTTACTGCAGACTCATGTAATAATCATCTGGACACACTGTACTCAGAAAACTGGCAGCAATTCCAAATTGGTGTATGTGACAGACTTCTGGCACCAGCTGAAAGATGCTCAGTATCTGCAATGCTAGTATACATACAATGCCCTTGCATCCAAACATAACCACCACAGTATTGCTAACTACACTTGTATCCTGTATTCTACCAATTTTATAGAAAATCTGCATCACTCATCCCTGGGCTAAGACTTTGTCTGAGTGTTTCTCCCTCTGATTTTCCTTTATTTTTCTTTTGACCTAATCCTGGCTACCCCTTTTTGCCTTTCACTGCTCTTCACCTCTGTCACAGGTTGCCTCCTTGACTGCCCAGCACCAGCTATTTAAGCAAAATCCTCTTCTTCTCCCTCACTCATGTCTCTGTTTCCTTGAAGAGGTCCGGATGGAATGAAAGGAGATGATGCCTCCACATCCCAGGACAACCCTGACTCATGTGAAGTGGTTAGCAGCTCTTAAGGATAGATAAACACACCCGTCAGTACTTCCCTTCCCAAACACCTTTGAGCAGCATCCTGCCCCTGAACATGGCCTACTCTTAACTCTCCTGAAGAGTTTAGCATTTATTACCAGCCTTCTGTTATCTGAATCCCTTCTTATTTCACCTTGTCAAGCACAGAGTATGATTCCCATAATATTGGCATGGAAAAAAGGTCTCTCTAGGTGACTCTCTATCTGAGTTCCTGATAAAAAGACCACAGGGATTTTGGTTTATATTATTCACTATGTAAGAGTGCTTAGAGCCTTGACTATATTAATGCTATGCAATAAAAGTCCAAACATACCATTTGAAGCAAATATATCACTACTGAAGTAAGAAGTGCTTTCAAAAAAAATATAAGGTTTTTAAGATGGTATTTTGGCCTCAAGGGAGGATAATTTTGTGGGTTTGAAGGTCAAAAAAAATGTCTCTTGAAAATCAAACAATTGAATTGAAACATGTCCAGGGTTTCTTTTCATTAAATAGTGGAATATATTGACCAAAAGAACTATCTTCTGTAGAAAATCTCATGTTCAGTCAAAAACTTTAAATCTCCTGAATCTCCCAAATATATGCACAGCACATTTTGGACACCAAATGAAATCGTCCTCATTACATATATGTGTATGTAACCACTGAAGAGCAATTTATTCCATATAAAAACAGAGCATTATTAATTCCATATGTGAGGTGTTATGTAACTTGCATTATTTTTTCTTTCTCCATTATGCTTCAGCTTTCACTAGAAACTTCAAAGACAAATACAACATTAGTCATTTAACTGGTGATATTTAATACACTTATTTGTCATGTCTGGCAGGGTTCTGCTTTTAAACTCAAGTTAAAGCAATTAATTTGTGTCCTAAGAGACATAAGTACATAAACTTCATTGCAGCAGATCTCCGATAATGCTGAACACAGAGCAAGGTCAGACCTTGGAAAAGAAAAGTGAGCACAGTGCTGAATGACTGCTATGATTCTTTTTCTTCTGTAACTCATGAAAACTTCTTTGCTGCTCTTCTGACACTTCCTTGGAAGTCATTTTAGCTAAAACATTTCCTGCCTTCTCCCCTCAGCTCCCTACAAGAAACTGCCAGAGGCTTTTATTTAGCATTGAAAACATCTGAACAATTTATTCACATTTAAGAAAGTATGGAAGAACTGAAAACAGTATAATTTATTGGAAAGAGCTGGGCAGTCTTTGCCTAGGACTTAATACTCACATTCTGCATAATGGAAAAGTTGCTATTTTTCTTTATCAGCAATTCGCTGCCATTTTCACTCTGCCACTCTCTGTAATGGTTAATGTATAACTCACCAATCTGTCAGTTCTTCCCTAAAGTGTTACTTCAGGCACTGCAGGGGAATTCCCTTTGATATCCACGCCAGAGCAAAGGTACCCTGGCAGATGCAGTTTCACAAAGGGGGACTTCAGCTGCAAGGACAGCTTGGGAACGTCTGTCTCCCATCCCTGTCTTGCCTCCGGCTGCTTCTTCACTCTCATGCTGCTCTGCAACTGTTGTGTTTGTGCTGTAAATCAGGTCACTGAGCTGATCCAAATTACAGAGAGTCTTTTTTATTGACATGGTTGTTCTTAATACAACCTTGATACAACAAAGGTTGCTTTTCTTACCAGAATGATGCCAGAAACTGCAGTGCTGGTGCAACTGAGGAGACAGGGCCCTGAGACAGAGAGGAGAGAAAAGCAGCTGGGATAGCAGGCACTGGGGAGGAAGCATGCCTGAGTTCATGGAACTGCTAGCTCAGGCGGTGTCTCTCCAACCAATAAGGGTAGGATGCAGTCAGGAGGTTGTCACAAACCATTAACAAACAGAAAGTTCACACACTGCATTGCATTGGTTTGGAAAAAGACTAAAACTAAGCAGTAAAAATTGCTCCATACGTGACTTCTGCAGAAAAAGTAGCTATATAAATAGGTGTTAGAGAACATGTGTACACATACATATTTATATATATGCACACGCACATGTATACACACACAAATGCATATTCACACCCACATACACACACAAAAATCAACTCTGAGTTTAAAAGAATTGCAAAACACGTCTCACTTCAGCGTTTTTGTCACCCTTTAAAGCCTGCATGCAGCTCTGATTCTCTGGATGGCGGGTTCATGACAGCAACAACCGGGAAAGCCTATAGAGGGAGCAGGTCGCCTTCTTTTCCTGAGCAAGAAGTTTTCAACCTTAAGTGAGGACCTTGACAGAAAGGAGAGACGAAAGTAGAGGATGCAAATGTCTCAGGGAGCAAAGCCCTAAGCAAGGGCCAGAGCGGTTGCCCGGCAAATAGAGGGAGCAGCAGCATTCTCAGGGGATGGGAAAGGGCTGCAGGTCCATACCTACCATCTTTTCCTCCTTCCCTTTTTTTCAGGTGCACACTTTGAGCCCTACAGGGAGTCAAGAATTTCTCAGTGTTTTCCTCCTTCTGCAGTCACTGCAGCCTCTTCTCTGCATATTGCAGGGTAGAGATTTGCTTGCTTGGAAGCTGAGCAGAAGTTGATATTTCAGCACTTACAGACGAAGTAATAGAGCACTGCCTAGAAGTAGGGGCAAAATGCATTTCCTGTTGAATAACCAGAAAATGGCTAACCATGTCACAGACAACATGAGAGAAGCAGTATTAAGCAGAGCCAATACTAAAACTGCATTCAGAAGACAGAATACACAGAAATATCAGAGTTAGTTATTGTCAGTGGATGCTATGTGCCTGAACTGAACATTACATGTATTGAAATTCACATATGCATACATAAAAATTTCTACAAGCCTTTACCCCATGCATACCTGTATTGTAAGTCCAGAAAGCTGGTAGTTATTTGTATGTCTGCAAAGCCAAGAAGGTTCATCCTAGAGAGAATTGCTTTTGCTGAGCATGACACAAATTTGTACCAAGAGCTTCTTCCTTACCATGTTTATTATAGTCCGACAAAAGAGAGAATAAGATTTTTCCTTTTTCTTTTTTTCTTTCTTTTTTCTTCTTCCTTTTCTTTTTCTTTGTGAAACACATAGGGAGTTGTGACCAAGAAAAGTTTAACAGAAACTGAATCTTATCAAACCAACCCAGCTTCAGCCTTAAAGACCTTCAGCCTTTAGTCACTTAAACTAGCAATTTAAAAATATCTGTTTGGGAGCAATGACTTATAAGATGCTTGCCTGAGTAGTATATGTGTTCTCAACTTAAAAACAGCAATTAGAAATTAAAAACTGGCACACAATACATGGCAATACACACACATTATTCACTGTGTTGTACCTGTGAGTTCTCCTTGTAGAAAAGTGGCCACCAGAGAGTGCACCAGAGAACTTAGATTTCAGTAAAAATCTAAGAACGGGCATAAAACATGCAATATTTATACATAAAAAAAATATACTAAGAGCTTTTCCTCCACACACTAAGGTCTAATAATACTTTAGTGTTTGCCTCCTGGGGAGCAAGAGTAGGTCTTAGCATTGCAACATAAATAGTTAAGCACAAGTCATGCAGCAGTAAAGATGAAAGAAATACTCTGTGCCCTTCAATTCCCAGGCAATGCAGCATGAGAAATACAATAAAATAAAGCAAAATAAAATAAAAAGATAGTATTACTTTTCCTCAGATAACCTATATATTTCGTCTTTTGATACAGGTTTGTGCTTTTTTTTCCCATCATTAGAGAAAGACCTTTTGAGGAATATATTCTGCATAGCGATGTGATTCAGCAACTTTCTGGAAAAATGCAGCTCTTTTTTGGTGCACTAATGAAACACAACTGGCACTAATTTTCATAGGATTGAGCCTTACTGAAAGCAGACAATGTACCAAGTAGGCTGAAGCTCAGTGGTCTCGGATCACAATGTTATTTTTCATGTTTTTTCATACATTGGATATGAGCTGAACATACCCTACTGCTAAATCAGGCCAATGATAACAAATACATTACTGTACAAGCTGTACAGGATGGCTCAGCAAATATATTTGCCTTTTTATGCAAATTCTAGTTAGCTTCTGAGCAGACCAACATGTGAGACCATCATTTCTGAGTATCTCCTAAGGGCATATCCTCAGAAAGGTTATCCAGCTGTTCCACGAGGGCAAAACCTCCTGCCATGAGCTTGCCATGTCATTAGATTTTTGTACAAGGGCACTGAATGGTACTCAGTAACACCACTGTAGAGACACTGGATAATTTTGCATATTTGGCATTTTTTATCCAGGAATCCTCCCAGTCTGAGCAATGAAATCAGGATCAAAAAGAAGAAGAAAATTCCACACAGTGACACATAGGGTATTCAAAAGAATTTAGGAAGCCACAGGCCCTGGTGTTTCATGGGTGTGTTTCCCATCAAAAAATATCCTAATAAAGAAATCCTTGTCTATTTAGCCTGATAGAGGAGTCCTGTCTCCAGGCAGACATGATGTGGGACCCATGGCAAGCAATAGGTACCTGAGCTGGGATGTGCTGCATGTCCTGGCTTAGGGCACATGCTGCTCTTTCTCCAAGCAACGTGTGGGAGGGACAGACATGTGTTCCATGTACCACTGTGAACATTCCTGCCTCAAGCTGCAGAAGAGCTGCCACTGCAGCTCTGCAACTGGCAGTGACCACAGTTGGTGAGGAGCAGGTCCCACTCCCTCACTTCATCTGAAGATGAAAAGTGCCACATAAGCACCTGCCCTTTTTGTTCCTGGCAGAGCTGCATGGGGATATTGGCACCCAGGACCAGTGGGCTTGGCTAACATCAACCAGCATGAACCCTCTACTCTTCGAAGCACCAAGCAATATTTCCCATTGCCATTTGCAAAAGGAAGAGCCATTTTGACAACAGTCTTCCAGTGACTAAGTGGCCAGTGTGCTGCTGGCATCAAATAGCTGGCAGAATTTCTACCATAAACTTTGCTATCAGGCCATTGTATCTCAGCTGTAAAAAGTTGCTTCAGGCTGATATTTGGCAAACAGGACCCAGCAAGATAATGCTTTTTTAAACACATCATCCTATTTGAGTAAGCTACAGACTCGTAAATCAAGAAGTCTGCAACTGTGGGCTCCACTGACATCTTAGCTAATTCTTCTTCACTGATGCTATGGTGACTGGGGGAAGTGAGCACTGGCTATCCCAAAGTGCTTGGTATGGGGCTTTTCTTTTACTTCCAGATGCCCTGAATGGTTCAAATAAAATGCTGGGGAGGCACAGGGCAGAGCAGACAAGCTGCAGCCAACGAGGAGTCCAAAGAAGAGTCTCCCCAGGAGAAAAACCCAGTTCCTCAGAATGCACATATAGCAAGAGACTAATCACCTTTTTACACAGGTGAAGAAGAGCCACTGCTGGAAAGTCCCAGAGTCCTGCCTAGTCATATACATGCCTCCTTCCAGACCTGGAGTAGTCAGTCTTTCCAGATAAGGAGAAAAATTCTTAAGATATAAAAATTGCACCTATTTCTGTCTCATTTCTATCTCAGAGAAAATGTCTGCTGTTGCTTCAAAATTAAACTATCTTCTTGGTCGTAATGCTGCAACACTGCACTGGCTGCACACTTTTCTTGTGTTTTGAAAGGTTTCCTGTGGGCTCTACCACATCTGACATATACTTTGGTGGAAAACATGTCAACTGGCCCTTCTGAATGGAGATTTCCAGACATGCACAGAATATCCCCAGGACAAATAAGTGGTTAAAGGAAACAGGACCAGAAAACTCAGCACTGAACAAACAGTATGAACTTTTCATGTATAAATGTAAAAGTATTCAGGACTTAAAGTGAGAAATACTCTTTTCATTGATTTCATTATTAGAAGTCTGTTACATCTAAGGTTTTTTAAAATGCTGAATCTCATTTCCAAATGCCCTGAGGGAAAAACAGCCACAACAATAAAATTAGGAACCCATTACTGAAGACAAAATTAGAATAACTAAACATGACCCTATGCAGGGAAAATGCAGTGTTAAAATGTATGAGATAAAATGTTTTCTAACTATCTGAAAGTTAAGCTTCATTTTGTCCTTGGAATGAGCAAGGGTGGAAATTTGTGACAAGCTACCACAGTATTAAACACAACTGTGGCTCGGACAAGTTATGTGCCAGATCAGTATAATTTCTCCGTACAGTTAAGGCCTAAGAGGCTTAATAAGATCATTTTAAATTCTTTATTAATTAACAAGGGTTTTTTTTAAAAAAATTGCTTTTAACTCTCTCTTCTTTCAGGATTGTGACTCTGAGAAGTCCTGAGAAAATAGTTACTTTTTCAGTCCTGCTTACATAGGAATCTCAAACGAAAGAGATTCTTCAGCAAGCACGGAGAAGCCACTGCTATCACACTTAACACCTTGGTGGCAAAAGCAGCAGAAGGTTACAGATATCCACCAATCTGTACTAGGGCAACCACTCAGATGCTTTGTAGTGAAATTTCCTGAGGTAGGTAGGACTAATGTTTCAGTGCATACCATGCTGTGGGTTAGTCAGGCTTCCCTTATCGCTCTGGAACAAGTATCTTCATGAAACACATTCTCACACAACCTGCTCACAGGGCATGCACAAGTTGTGCAGGCTGGGGAATGACAGTTCCTTCTCACAGTCATGTTGAAAAATGCATTCTCTTTCTTTTTTTCAGGAGAAAAAAAAAAGAAACTGCATATTTCCAAAACCAGACCTGTGTTGTAATAGCCAACACAGGATAAGAGGGGCAGGGGGTTGTTGCATTCTGCAATTTCTTCTCGCATTAGGTAATCCCTCCCTTTCCTCCCCCTCTTCCAGCCTCAAACACATGGCTGTCATAAACTCTTCGAGGCAACATTGTCAAATACATTCATCAAACATTCTGATGAAAAAGAGTCATTCAAATAAAAAAAAATATGGTGATGAAAATACACTGTTTAGAGCATTGCTTCATGTTAGTGAACAGCTCATTTGCTATTCCTGGGTATTAGAGTCAAGCTCGGTGCTTTTGCAATAGATATTTTTAAATAAAGGTTAAAGAACATGTTTGTCTTATGTTACGTACTTGAAATGTCTGTGGAAACAAACAAGCACCCACTTCTTACCATAGCGTCTATAGGTCTTGAAATGAGCAGACAGGCCAAATACACATAGGTTTCACAAACTGTTCTCCAGCAAAAATCTGCACATATGAGCTGACCCCTTATCTCCACTTCAATCAAATGAGCTTATTGTTAAAGTTTTACAAAGCAACCCAGCAGCAAGGTGAAAGATGAAGAGATTATTGAATAATAGATAAGAATATTTTTAGTCAGCTCAGATGTATTCATGTATCTGAGAAAACACCAGGAAAAAGCCCTCAGAAAGGTGCTGGCTGAATTCCAGCAAGAGCAACTTGACTGTCGGGGCCCTATGAGGCCTGGGGGTCTCCCAAGAGAGATGGCAGGGCAGAGCCCAGAACAGGGGACATCAAGGAACTCAAGACAGTCCCAGCCCTGGGCACTGGGCGAGACTGTGGGGATGGGGTCATGGGCCCATGGGCAGGCCCAGCCTGGGGGGCCCATGGCTGAGCAGGGCTGTGGGCAGCTGGGGAGCCCTGCTGCAGCATCACTGGGGCAGGGACTGACAGTCCCAGGAGGCTGACGTGGGGTCCTGGGCTGCAGGTGGCGGAGGGGAGCCCTGGGAGGCTGGGCAGGAGCAGTCAGAAATGTCCTTAGGGTCCTGACATTGTTATGCAGAGGTGTTTACTTGCTATTAAAAAAAAAATCTCAGTCCTTCTGGCCCTGGAATTGATGAAGACATTTTTGCTTTCTTTTATCTCATAGCTTTATAAACCTAGCAGTCCTGCCCTTAAATTTGCAGCAGCTGGAACTGTAAACCTATTCCCAACGTCATTCCTTCCCATCAAGTTTCCTACAATATAGTTAAATGCAGGGGCAACAAAGAACTTGTGATGATCTGGAAAGGACCTTCCCCACACACAAAAGAAGGAAACTACCAAACTGTCTGATTCCAGCACTGTTCTGCCTCTTACCCTAAATCCTTTACCCAAGGAAGTCATTGCTCCGTTATTATGGTCTGAAGAGACAAAGATTTTTAGAAGATCTTTTCACTGCATGAGCCAGCCTTCTCCCTGTTGTCTTTCCCTTTTAATGAAGATCACAGGGCAGTTGACATCTTTGATCTCACCACAGATCCTGAGAGGCTCTGAAGAAGTGGAGGCATAATAACATCATTCACTTAAAAGCTAGGGATATACTGACTGAAACTACATTTACTGAACTAAAGCACCAGTGAGTAATGAAGTGCCATTTGGATATTCAGAACTTCATTCATTAAAAACCATTTCTGAAAGGAACTGGTTCATGTGTCCCTGAGAACACTAACACAAGAAGTGCCAGGATAAATCAGACTTGACATTTAGTCTAGAATCAAAGTACTTGCACATAGTCCATCCTCTCACAACACTGGCTACAGAGCAGAAACCCCCTTATTTCCCTCATGTACAACTATGAGACTATATACAGTAGTGGGGTAGAAAATCTTAAATTTTAAAAGGCAGGTGTAAAAAGGGAATACTTCTCTCCATAGTATGCAAGAAGAACAATCCATAACAATGTAAAGGTATGACAGCCTCCAACATACTGTGAAAGGACCAAAACTTTGGAGTTTTGAGGCAGGACCAGCCATAAACCTGCAGCACCATGGAGCTCAGTGCTGCCTAACTTACCTTGATTTTCTGACAAGCCATTTTTGGTGAACTCCTTGCTCCCCTAGCTAGACTGCTATAGGCAACCAAGTTAACATGTGCAAAATTAGCTTTGATGTGTCCAAGTTATACCTTGGATCCTGAAGAAAAACTGGGGCTTGATACTGCAACAGTGACATAGCCCAGCATTTTGGACTTCTGTCCAGAAAGGCATTTCAGCACACACATAGCTGTAAGGCTCTGAATAGACTTGGCAACTGCTTTAGCTTAATAATGGTGAAGCATGTTGTGAGCTCCCGTCTGGATCGGGAATTATCTCTGAAGGGTTTTACAAAATGCAGTAGAGCCTCAGGAAGCAGAAAACAACATTTATTCAAT
Organism: Acanthisitta chloris; assembly: GCF_000695815.1. Lineage (NCBI taxonomy): Eukaryota > Metazoa > Chordata > Aves > Passeriformes > Acanthisittidae > Acanthisitta > Acanthisitta chloris. The sequence goes on from NW_008663408.1 coordinate 21,707, forward strand.
TTCTCTGCTCTCCACCTGAATTCATTGGAACCTAGGATGTTTTGGCATAAAACTCAGACATTTTAAAGCAAATATCAGAGGCCATTGAAGGCCCAGCAAAGTCAATTTTGGGGGGTATAGGTGGGTACAGACAGGGCCCTTGCCCCAAGCCCAGGCAAGCCCAAGTGCCAAGTGCCAGAAGTCAGGATGAACACTGGCAACATGGGACAGTGAGCCACACATCATCTTTCTGTGAGGATGTGGCCAGGCTATTGTGACACTGCAGCTGCAAATAGCACAGCTTAGAAAGAAAATAGTGGCAAATAATTGTGTGCAATACTCTTCTTCTAATGACAAACCAGTTCAAAAGAAACCCACAACAAGCACCATCAAGAGAAGAAAGCCATGTAAGAACCTGTCCATGCACACACACAGAGACCAGAATATTTATCCAAAACAATCTCACATAGAATCTCACTTCAGGTCTTGTGGATTGCATGGAGGTGCAGGGTCATCTACATGTAGATCCACTGTTTTTGCAGCTGTTTGGATCCACCATCTGCATCTTCTGCTTCGCAGCTCCCTCAAAGGGAAGTTTCAGAGTGACTGAAATACCAAAAAATCTCCCTGCCTGCAGATTGCAACATTTGGAAATGGCTGTGTCAGTTGATGTTCACCCCCCCATAATGGCACCATTTGATATTTGAAGCTGTGTTTTCATTTCTGGAGAATAATGCACATACCTCAATTCCCTTCTCAGATGTATCATCCCACTGCTATTCCTTTCTTCTTTAAGTTACAGTTTGGTATTCTTTTAAGTGAACATGACTAGCAATAAAGCAGTCCCTGCTTTCTCCCACTCCCACATCTTCTCCCAGATCATCTGTTGTACTGTGCCATCATAAATATTTTTGTGGCTACATGGTGGACCAGATCAAGGAACTGACCCAGCAGAAAAACAGCCCCTGGGAAAAAAATATGCAATTTTTCCAATATAGTTCCCCACAAGGTCATAGAAATGCTTGTGCTGCAATTGTAAGGAGGTTTCTGTAAGGATCAGAATGACTGACTGAGAGAAGGGAGGGGAACAATCTGGGGTTTTTAAGAAGTTCTGCTGGACTTAATGTGGTGCCATGGTTTGGCATTTGTTTTCACCAGCATTTGTCCCCAGAAAGCACAGAGAAACTCCTGCTTTTGGGAGTAAACAGACACTGAGCTACTGAAAATCCTCCTGAATGCTCAGGGAAAAGTTCTTTGCACAGTGATACCTAATTCTTGCCTGCACTGGAGGCCAAGTCCATAAAGTCCAAGACAGTGCTCTTACACCTCAAGAAGAGTTTTCACTTATCAATGACAAGCTCAGGGATCCTTTGGAGTCAACTGCTAGCAGCACTTCAGAGGCAAACAGCCTATTTCTCCTCTTGCTTTCTCTGGATTTAAGAACTGGTGAGACAAAATACTGCCTCGTTACCTATTTCACAGCCCTGTGGTGTAAATGGGAGGGAAAAGTCTGGAAGCATTACTGTTTGACTGCATTTTACCAAAAAGTCTTTTGAAAACAACTCACCTACACATTTAACAGTTTCTAATAAAATAAGCCTAAAACTAGATCCAGAAAGTCCTGGCACCAGTTCCCCTAATTTCACTTCTTTTTGTCTTGTTTTCTTTCTTGACAATAAAGTGACAGCTCCACTGCTGCTATTTCTCAGGAAACATGTGATAATGTTTTGTGAGACACTTGAAAATTGCAGTTAAATGCAAGCTGGCTGCTGAATAAAGCCGCACAGAATGCAGAAATGTTGCCTACTCCACTTGAAAAATAGAGTCAGGAATTACTGTCTTCTCTTCACTGGTTTGTGGTGTGAGATAGTGGAGATACAAAACTAGCTGATGCCATGAGTGGGAGGACTACAAAGAGAACTCATTGTTTCCAGCAACCGTACAATTAACTTAAATTGTGGTTATCTTTTTGCCAGTGGGCTTAATGTGTTCAGACTCAGGGTAGTGTCTAACTGAACATTACAGTTTCCTGAAGAGATTGCAAATCAGTGATCTTCCCTGAAATTGTATACCCTTCACTAAACCAGAAACACAAAGACTGTATGTTACCATACGCTAAGGGACTTCCTCCAGGCAGTGTCTGTGCCATGGCAAGCCTGGGGACAGAGGTCTGATACTTACAGTGATGGACATGCTTAGCTTGAGGCAGTTTATCCAGTAAGGATCAGGGGGAAATGTGCACAAACAGGAAGAGACTGATCCTCATCATCTCTCGTATTTGGGCAGCTCTGCTAATTTCGAAGAAAGCCAAGAGGGACTAAGCTATATAACAGAGAGGCTGGAGCATTTTTAGATATTAAATGTGTTTGAACTCTAGGGACCCTAGAGAATGTAAAATCTGCTGCTGGGCAGAGACTGCATAAGGAAGTCAGAGACCTGTTTTTAACATATCCTTGGGAAAGCTGGTAAGAGCTGCCTTTGAATTTTTCCTCCTACTCAACTGCCAGTTCTCTACATTTCATTCTGTGTGTACTTCTGGCTGTAATAGTGAGGCTGTTGGAGCTGTGATCATCTCAGGACATAACCAAGGTAATATTTGTGAGGACACAACACAGTTTTTATTAAATTAAGTTGGGGAGGGTTTGAAACAGACAGATTTTCAGGCACACAAACTCATCTCCATGTCACTGAAAAGTCAGTGTACTTAGAAGTGTGCCTGAGCTTTTTCTAGCTATACCTGCCTTGTGAAAGGCAGCATCTCCCTTCTAAGCCCTTCTACTTGATCTGGTCCTTAGGACTCTCTCCCTCTCCCTGGTAAAGCCTTCTCTAATCCCACCTCTATTCTGACAGCACTCCCAGTCTTGTCTGGATGCTCTGAGTTTTCATACCCTCATTTCCATTTTTCTTCACATTCTTCTCACCCTGCCACACAACAATTCCACAAGATTCTGTCTTCTGCAAGGCAAAGCCACCAGAGAGATTCCTGTCCAGACCCACTTTCTCTGCCAGGCTCTGCCTGATAACTGCACGATGGGGCTGTGCTGCTAACTGTACTGCTGCAGCCATCAGGAGCAAAAATAACCCTCAGAAATAAAGTGCTTTTCAGCTTTGATCATTTCAGTGATAGGGTTCAATACACTGCCTGGTACACAGTTGCAGGGACAGAGTCAGGGGGATGAAGCAGGTATGGGAATGAAAGGCTGAGCATAGTGTGAAGGAGGAAAGCATGGGGTGAGGATGGGAACTACTAAAGGTGTCTGTACCCTGTGAAGAACACCAGTGGGGCAGAAAGAAGCTTACTCAGCAGCAAGGAAGCAGCCAGAGTGCAACAGGCAGTATTTTCCCCTGTGGTTCATAACAACACGGCATTTTGCGAGCTTTGCCTACAGCTGCTGTGCAGAATATGCAGGAACATTTTGCAGCATTTTTAATACTGTCATGTCATAGTGTTCTCCAGTTATGCATGAGGTTAGAAGGCATGAGAACAGGTTAGAACCCTGTTGGCCAAGGGGAAAAGAAAGGCAAGGAAGGAAAACTGTCAAGAATTTGCCTCAATGGGCCATCAGGAAGTGAAGGGGCAGCCTCCTACAGACATGCACAGGTTGGCAGCACAGGGAGGACCCATCAGACACTGTTTCTGCAACTGAAGACTGAAGAAAGTCCCTCAAAATAAAGGGGGTGGGGAGGGTATGGAAAAGGAAGAATTTCTAGCAGTGCTTTGCAGAACAGTGCATCTCTCCATATCCATGGGCAAAGAGCGGTGAAGAGTAGGAATACCTTAAATAGACAGGATGCAAGGAGAAAAATAACGTCCCAGTTTTCTGTCTAGTGCAGACCATATAGACTTTTGAGCTGCCAATGAATCAACATGAATCAGCCCTATTATACCTCAGACCGTAATCATGATGTAAACTGAGGTGATGCAGCAGCTGACTCAGAGGAACCTTGACGTCCTGGGTTAGGTACAGAGCTGGGGACAGCAAGCTGTCAGCCATCCCCAAATAAACTCATAACGCCTCGGCAAGAGGCCCGAGGGATTTTGCCCTCTCCAGTTCAAATAACCAACACCTACCATGCCAACCTGTAATGTGCAAAGGCTCACTGCCTTCCTTTAAAAGAGCAAGTGCTCCTTCAGGATTGATTTGTCTCATCAGTGAGGTCACTGACAAGTGGAGGTGCTGTGACTAAAGCCTGGTGCACTCCACTCAGAGAAGACAGTGTCTGGTCAGTACATGTGATCTTCTCTGACAACCAGCCAAAGGGTAGCCAGGAACATACATAAAGGCTCATGTCACTAGCAAGAACTGCTTGACAGGACATAAACAATAATCTAAGAGATTATTCCTCTAAAAGCAAGTCTGAGCATGGGTTGCTGTGTGAACCTCACCGCGGACATCTGACAGCAGATCTACATAAGGCAGCAAATCACACAGCAAAATAATACAGAACACATTATATTTCAGTGGCATCAGTTTCCTCATGCAGTCTCTCACGTGGTGATATGAACAGCTGTGGTGGAATGGAGAAAAGTGCCATCTGGCTTGAGATCTCAGCTGGGATCAGGTCTGCCACCAGAGAATTCCCCTTGAGACTATGACCCTGAGCTGCCCAAGAAGTCTTGACCCTCCACTAAACTTTTCTGAAGTAGTTTCTCAAAAATATCCCTCACATGCTGCAGCTAATAATTTGCTCTCGGCTCATAAAGAATGCAACTTACATGCCCCTGTGCTGTATGCAATGCTTGTTGGCATGCAAGAAATGCAGGCAGAGCTGTCGCAAGAAGATTTGGGAGACTCCCTCTCCCAGACCGTCCCCCTGTGGTGCTTCTTCCTGCCTGTCACACTACTACTAGCTGCCACCAGACACCTGCAGGTCCTGTGTCTGGGCAGCAGCAGCTCCTGGCATGCCCTTACACATTGGCAGTATGCTCCCTAGCTTGTGCCATCCTTCATGAAACCCCTGCGTGGCTGATGTTCCCCTTGGCCTAGCTGTGGCCAAGGTGCTGCATGTCAGGATGCTTCTGTCCTTCCTCACCACAAGTCCCTCTCTTCAGCATAGGTCAGATCCAGATAGAGCTAGCATGATCACATTAGTAATAGGATAAGGCTCTCAGATCCCTGTGTTAAACCTGGACATAATGAGACCTATAGAAAACAAGGGATGACATTCATCTCACTAAAACTTTTTATGCCTTTAGTGTAAACATGCAAAACTGAACTAGTCATCTAGACAATCTTTTCACTGTAGTAAAGTTCTTCTAGAATACAACTCATGTGAATTAATTTATATATCCACCTTAAAACAGCATGATTTCTGTTGTATAGTATTTGTTCCTCACCACTAAATCTTTCAATGAATCCCATTCTAGATGTCAAACAAGTGGAGCTGTATTTGCTTGCACCATTTCTTACAAATACCCAATTGGACACATTTATATCAGCTCAGTTATTCCAGTTTCATTTTCTTAACTAGAGTTGATTCTCAAATACAGCAAAACTAAAGTTTAGTTCTTCTACCTATACTTTCATGCGTACTAAAAAGAATGTTATGGGGTTTTTTAACTGAATTTGTGCAGGTTGCTGAAAAGTGAGCTCCAATGCTCTGAGCACAGGACACTGTGATCCTCTTTGGCCTTGAATCTCTGTGTGCAGTATACTGAGGTCTTTTTTAATATTAGCTCATTGGAAAGTAGCAGGGGCTGACAGAGCTGGAATAACAAGGGAAAACCTCAGACAGGTGAGAACTGTAGACTTCAGCACTTCCTTTCATATCTGCATTACTGCAACTAGAGTGGGAGCTGCCTTGTGGTTTGCTCCCTCTGCATTTCATGCATGAGGCCAGGTACCTGGAAAGGAACATGGCTTTCAACACCAGCATCATGGCAAGGAAGAAGGAAACAAAGGTATATATTTAACAATGCTATGCAATCTACTAACACACTATGGCCCTGATCCTGAAAGATGACAGATGGCTTCTAGGGCTAGTCCTGCACCACAGAAAGAGCTGCCTGCTTTGTCACTGGCTATGGAAAAACAGGCTAAGTAGCATGGGTATCACAGAGAGTTTGACAGTGGTGTAGGGACAGGGTTGTCTATTGTTTCTACCTAGACATGATCATTTCAGCTTTCACATCATCTACAATGAAGCTGTAACAAATCACAATACAACAGCCTACACAGTGCCATGTTTGCAATTCTTACTTAAGGCAGAAAAGAATAAAGAAAAGTTGCAACAGTGTTCTTCTTACATCGGGGGGATGTGAACTGGATTTTACTATGCTGAGCACACCAGATGGCCAGAGTGCCGCTACCTCTGTGGAACAGTATTGACATTAGCTTTGCATTCATGTTCTCGATGAAATGTGTGCAAAAGCATGACAGAGTCAAAGGATGCTTGAAACAGGATTTAAGTTTGAATCATAGAACCACAGAATAATTGAGGTTGGAAAGGACTTCTGGAATTCAGTCCAATACCCTACTCAAAGTAGGTACATTGCCAACACCGTATCAGGTCACTTGATCAGGTTTGTCTTTGCTTTCACAGCACTTTCCTGGGACTGAGGCTTTGGCAGCAATGATGTTTTTGCCAGCTGAAGCCATTCCTACTCCACCTCCAATCCTGGTTCTCATAGCGCCCTCCTAGCACAAACATTTGTGTAGTCTCCTAAGGAAGTGATTCAGCTGAAATATAACCTGTACCACTAATATCACAATAATTTTTTATCCAGAATAGTTCCCCAGTCCAGATAATTCTGCAGTCCCACTCACAACTACGCCAGCATGGTGGAGGAAGAGCCAGACAAGGACAAGCAGCCAAGAGGAGAAAAACAGCAAAGAAAGTGCCTGCTTGAGCTGGAGCTGCAGATGAATGAATTCTGTGCCAAACCCAACCTTCAGAGAGGCAAGATTCAATTCCTGTTCACACACCTTCACCACCACAATTTCCTCTTCTGGGGTGGGGCAGGGTGGGGTGGAGTATGACAGGCATTGCTTAGTGAGTATTTTCACACCCACTGAACTTACTGGGAAAACTCTACCAAATGTATAGGAATCAGGTGAATCTGTCCCTCTGTCAGAATCAAGAAGCAAGCATAAAGCTGACCTGAACACAAGCATAAAAGAAAGAAAATTTTTCAACCAAAATAGCCAGATAGGCTGAGCTACAGAACCTGGGGTATCTCCACCCAATATCTTGTGGAAAGGCACTTGCTTCAGAATTAGATCAAGATTGAACTAAGCTGGAATGAACTAACCTACCTTCATTCTACCTTCCCACCTTCTCAGTATTTCCATATTTGTCAAAAGGATTCAAAATGTTAGCCAAAATAACTGACAAGGAGAGCAACCACTGATCAAAACAATTTGAACAAATTCTGAAGTAGTACTAGATTGCTACTGATGTGCTGAAAATTCAGGCAATTGATCCTCATTAGTGCTACTGCCAACATGCAAAAAAAAGACCTGATTCATTTCATCTAGATATTTAATGCAATCATCTGAGTTGGAAGCCAGACCACACTAGTCTCTCTGTATAGTCCATGAAGAGTAACAAGCACCCCCTGAAGATAATTCACCCCAAGATCTAATTTGCCATTTCTGTATAAGCTTATCAGAGGTCAAAACTGCCCTGCAAGCCACACTCAAACCCTCACACTCATCACTGACTGGTGAAAGGCTAGATGCACTGTCCTGTCACTTTTTAGTCCTGTCTCAGTCTCTCACTTCTACTGGTCAGAGTTCAAAATGCCATTTGAAAACCAAATACAGATTGAACTAAAACTTGAGACGCCAGTGACTACATTTACTAAAATCAATCCAATACTGAAGGTTGAGATTATTTCTAAAACTCCATAAGGACACTGATTTGTCCAGATTTAAGGATAATACTCCTAACCAGAGTACAATATTCCCATATAGATTCAACAGAAGCTGAAGTCTCCAACCAGTCCCGACTCTCATTACCCTGACATTAACATAAAATGTATCCCTATAAAGACTTCCAGTCCTACCAAACGTGGAAGTAGCAATAAACTCCTGGCTTCTAACTGTCACAAATACTAATTCATTTCACCACATGTACCACAGAACAGAAAGTAGTAAAGAAAAGCTGCCTGAACAGCAAGGAGTGGCTTTAACTAGAACCCTGTACCAAACCTTTAGCCTCTGCCTACAGCTCTGTCACTGATTACAGGTTCAAACTGACAGATGACTGGGAGAGCCACAGCCCACAGATCAAAGATGTCCAAGTATACAATAGACACAATGTACGTGTTGTATACACCCTGACATAAACCAAACTCTGTACTGACAGTATTTCTCACAGTTAATATTAAGAACACAGCTGCATTCCTTTTCGAATAGAATACAGTATTTGAAATTAAGGTGTTCCCTTCCTAAAGCATTAAGAATAACTTAATTTTCTAGGATTGATTCTAAGGACAAAACCTGCATAAGAAAAGGGAAGATGTCCTAATTCTATTTAAGGGTTACAGCAGAGTAAGAGACTAATGGTTGAACTCAATGATCTTAAAGGTCTCCTCCAGCCTTGATGATTCTAAGATTCTGTGATTCTACTTCCCTGCTAAATCCCATCCTACCAATTACTGACTTATTCAGAAAGACAAACTCACTCTGCTAATTAGAAATTCTTCTGCCCCAATTAGGTAATGGAAATAATAACAAATGACTTAAGTAACTAATCACAGTTAAATAGCACGGCTTGTATTGTGGATACCAAGTATTCCATACTGCAAACATACTCACAGAATATGAACAAGGAAAGTACAGTCTGTCTGCACAGACTTTACAAGAGGAAGAGGTTACATTCACTGACCAAAATGCAGACAATTAAAACGAAAATATTTGAGACTAATCTGAAATGCAGTTAATGTATCATCATTCAGAAGCTTTTGGCTCAGGTGTGTTACTTTATTTTAAAGATGCTATATGGGCTGTTTTCTGCCTTTGTACCATGCTAAACTAAAAGATTTTACAAGCAGGTAGTTAAAGAGAGCTCAGCAAGACCTGTGAGTAGAAAATTTCTGTCTGACTATTCTAAATGCATGCAAAGTGAAAGACCAGCCTGATTACACTGCTTTTAAACATGTCCCTGAGTGTCATGTACAGTCTGCACAGTGACTTTCAAGTGCCACATGATTAGCATGTAGAAACAAGCTAATCTTCGGTGGATATTAGCTTGGAGCTTTCAAACAGCATATTTTCATGTTATCAGTCCTGACTACAAAGAAAAAATTTAATAAAAACTCCAATTAGAAGCACTCCTGGACATGAATATGCTCAACATGGTTTTGCATTTTGAAATTCAAGTGCTAGCATGTTTATCTTAGAAGATTCCGGTAGTTAACTAGTGAAACTACAGCAAGGCAGCAACAAATGGAAGGCAACTTCCATTTTACTCCATAGCTAGCAGATTATTTGCAATAGTTCACAGACGAAAGGACAGGAGAAGGATACCAAACCTCTGCCTTTGCAGTGCAGTATTAAAATACCCCTGTGCTCTCATAAGCAGAACTACAGTTACCATATAAGAGCAGGAATTAAGAGGGAGGATTAAAGATTAGTTGCACCTTCTGGTAAGGAGGACTGGCCAATGGTTTTGACACTCACCTCTAGTTTGGGATATTTGACTCCCCTTTCTTTCCAGGTCGAGAGATCCACTGATCCTCTCTGCACCTTCTTCTGTAAAATGGCAATAGCAGAACACCATTATTTCATGGGCACAGCATAAGAAAGCCTGGCAAGAGACAGAGAGGTGCTGAGATGCTGTAAGTATAGGCAGATGTGTAGCAGAGAAGATTTAACAGCTGGTTGCCTTAAGGTGCAATGGTCCTGCTCCACCCCTTTCCTTCTCCCTCTTCCATGCCTGTATCCCCATTCCCAAACACAGCCTCAGCTCCTCTCTTGTGTAACTTCTGGTGTTCTGCCTGTACAATAAAGCCAATTCAACTTAGCAGCAAAAAGCTATGCATTGTTTTTGCTTTGGGGTTATTTTTGTGCTGCCAAGTTGTATCAGGTCACCATATAGTTACATGAGTCCTGGAGACAGTGGTGAGGACAGCCAGAACTATGCAGCCTGAAGAGGGAGGAACAGAGCAGGGGAGAGCAGCAAGATCTCCCCTCTTTAGCATCAGTAATTCACTAGACTGGGAGTTATAGCATGTAACTGCCCTTGACCTATGCCTTAGGTAGCAGTGCACAGGTACAGAGAAAAGCAGCAGCTGTTCATGGCAAGAAGTGGTGACCAAGGCCTGATCCAGCACAGATACCAGAGGTCCAAGAGACTCCAAGAGATTGACAAAGAGCCCACAAACATATAATAGAGCTGGAGCTTGATATCATTCTCTTTAAAAAGAGACTGAAACTGTAGCAACCCAAAAATACAGGCAGGGAAGTTTACTGACAGCTAAGAAGAATACCCTCTCTTCCTTACCATAGAAGTTATTAAGTCTTGGTTTCAGTTGGCTGCACAGTGCTATCCCACCAGATTCGATACTGTTATTCAGTTTGCTTGCAAATAATACCATTTTCCTAATCTATTTTGCTGACATAACATGCTTCAAGGACAGCCTATGTATTTGAATACAGGCTCACCAGGTGGCCAGCAAGACAAAGCTATGGATCTGTGCAGAAGCAAAGACATCTTTTGACTGGATGCCCTTGCATCCAGTGGGGCCCAACAGAATATCCAGGAGCACATTAAGAATTGTTGCTAGCTTTGGAATAGTGTTCCAGCAAACTATAACCACTGTGTTATAACAAATGTGTAGTGATTGTGTGATTTGGTGAGCTTGTCCCCATTCCAGAATGGCAGAGTAACAGCACATACTGCTCTTACATCTTACCACTGTGAAAGCCAAGGCTACCTCCCTTTGATGCACAGAGGATTTCTAAATCTGAAGCAAACCATGCACCTTGCTGGGGGGGACTGGGAATACTTTTCTGATTACCACTGTGTCCGCCCATAAGAGGGCAGTGATACGCATCGACAACACATCCTGAGCCTTGGGATGAGACCTGGGTACAGTTACAAGCATGCCCAGAAACATGCAGAAAACAGCAAGGACTAGCATGAGGCTGTTGGCATCACCTCTGCCCACCTTCCACTTGCCAGCCTGGATGACTAAGCCTTCATTTAAAGCAGGATCCCCTGGGAACCACTGTCAGCACACATATGGAGTACAGCCTATGCACATGACTCTGGCTCTGTGGCCAGGTGTCCTAATTGCTCTGCTACCAGGCCCCTATGGGCTGACACAAATTACATTATTAATGCCTGGCTACAGCTGATGGAAGCTGTGAACCAAGTTTATTAAACAGATAAATGCACCACCTTGAAAAAGAATGTATACTTTACCTTTCAAGGTACCTTCCCTGCAGTACTTATCCCCAACTGTGGTGGTGAATTACACTGTGTGAAGAAGGTGATCAGATCATAAAATCTGTAAATATTCTTACCCACTGTGATTAACAGAGGAGGGAAATTGCAATAGCTCACGTCTGCTATAGACATTTTTCCAGATGCTCAGAAAGAATGGTGATTACATTTTGTTTTCTCATTTTCAAAAGATAAATAAGAATAACATCTGTCAAGCTTCAAGAGTAGATTGGCCAGCCTTTTATACTCAGGAGAATTCCAAAATAGCAGTATTCAAAGGGCAGGGAGCACACCTAGCAATATGTTCTGCAAATCTCCCAGTACACAAGAAGTGCAATAAATAAAAGATCATAACAGTAAAGCTGTCCTGCATGTAAATAACAGTTCACCTTGATGTTTGAATTTAGTAAGCACTATTTCCCACTGTACATCAGTTTTGATTCTCTTATGATAAAGCCAAACCATGAATTGTTGTTCTGGCGATCATAACATAATGGTGCAAGGAATGGGACATGAAAACTAGGTAAGGACTCTTAAGGAGAATGAAAAAAATATAAATATACTCCTGGGAAATTAAACCAACAGAAAGTAAGTGTCTTCATGGCAGTCCATAGAAGACTTGAGGTAATTTATTGGTTGATTAAAAATTTATACAGAAAGGATAACTGGCATCACCCAATTTTAGGCACTTCCCAAGCAAGCAATTCTCACAATATCCAGCAGAGAGGGAGAGGTTCCTTTGCTGGCTGATCAGGACTCCCTTAACTCAGGTGTTTTCAATTGCCTTGTCCAGGGCTCTCACTCTGTGCTACTTACAGAGGAAGCCTAGGCAGCCTGGCTGGCTGATGTGGTGGCTGAGGCCACAAGATTCAGCAGCTGGGCTGGCTAAGACATCATGAATGCCTGCCCAAGTATCTAATGCTGGCAAAACATGGCATAACACATTAATCTGACAGTCTTTATAACATCCACACATTATTTCTCAAATAAAAGGGTTTGAAATCAATTGAGCCGGTTTTGTTTAGATTTTGGGGTTTCTGAAGATTAATGTAATTTGCACATACCCAGTGCAGAAAACAGTCTAGTAATATGAAAAGCAGGATGAAATATACCTGTAAAGGGTAGATACATTTTCCCCTGACATGGTAGCCTACAGGATCTTGGGCTTTCACTGCATCCCATCAGGCAGCTTAAGAAACTTCAGACACCTCCATAGAAAAGAACACAAAATATGAGGTCCTTTTTATTATTTTTTATAGAGAAATAATTTCCATACATGTGTTTAACTCATTATTTTTCAGGAATTTTTCATTTGGTTATAGAACTTCTTATAGAAATTCCATTTTCTGCCCCCTTCCAAAGCTTTGGTTTAGTTGTTTTATCTAGCATATCAAAAAACCCTGGTGGAGATAAGACAAGCTAATTTTAGTCTATTGAAGCTGGCTGGTCTGGAGTGTCTTAGACTGCCTGCTGCACTGAGGCTGAACACAGAGCTCTAATCCAAGCTGCCCACATCATCACAAATTTCACCATCTAAAACCCAAAAGCACATTCCTCTAATCTTTGGATATACATGGATCCAACTGCATAGAATAATGTCCAGTTTTGTAGCTTGAACTATCATACACAGTTAGAGAAACAAAACCTGCTGCCACTAAAAAATGCATCCAAAGGGGAAGGAGAATAAAACTGGAGAGGTCAAGAGGGTCAGAGTGGACAGCACATTGCACAGGAACAGCAACAGCGCAATGCCCTTCCTTCCCCTCCTGCTTTACAGCTGGGTTAGGTTACCCTCTTAACTTACACTGACTCACTTTCTAGAATTCTGTACTCCTGCTTGTTGGTGGGAATACCAAAATGCAGCAAAACAAAACAGGTGCTCAGGTAATGGCCAAGCAGGCAGACATGAAGAGGCATTAAGGGCTTCTATGCTCTTTAGAGCAGGGACAGATGGCAACACAGAACTGATCAGAAACATAAGGCTTTATATTCCCTTCTGAGCACTACTCAGTTTGGCTCATTTGTAGTTCATACCTGCCCAAACCAGCTCTGTTTTCTGGATGTCACCTTTTGCCAGATGTCACCTAAAGCTGGATTGTCCCTTTTACTCTTCATGTCCATTCCCTTACCTTTCATGCAGTTTTCATTCATTATTCACAACATGGTCTGAAAAAAACATTGATTTTTATTTGTTGGGTTTTTCCCCAAATCTTTGTCGTTCCTATTCTGCTAATAATTGCTGCGAGGAACAATATTCAACAGAACAGACTGTATGTAGTGTGTAGCCAGCAGAAGCTGCTGTGTAATGTTGTGAAAGGGACAGTATATGTTCTGCTGTAGCTGAGGCTGTTATGCCTTATCTCAGGTAACTAAAACAAGGGTTTTCACCACCAGCTTATCGTTCAGCCATTGCTATTGCAAGAAAGACTAGCATCTTTTTTTAGTTTTTCAACCAATACCAGTTTGATTGTCTGTGACTGAATACAAATGCATCTGATGTAGATGTTCCATGTTTTTAGTATCTAGGACATTCTTCTTTCTCTTCCAGGACACCCTATCTTTTTATGTCGTTTTTTATGTCTTTTCACACTAGGTAAGAAATAGGTTCCAATATTAGGAATACTTTTTCTTAATTCTGTGTTTCTATATTGTGTCTAGATTGAAAAAAAAAAAAAGCCAAAGAGGCTCTGTATCTACATTGTGTCTAGATTGAAAAAAAAAAAGCCAAAGAGGCTCTGTAAGCCTGAAAACCCACACTGGCACCAATCTGAAGTAGAAAGTTTTTAAAATGCTTTTAAATATTGTTTCAAGCTGGAAGTAAGATTACAATGGGGTTTTTTTGGCATATCTTGTTGCCTTTGAAATACACAGACTGCTGTTCTTGATATGTTCTTGTTTTCCTTGTATTTGATTTTTACAAGATGTGTCCTTTGGGAATGCATCACAAGCCCCTTTTCATAGGTTGGCTCTGTCATCTAACTGTGGCATCTCTCCACTGCAGAGTATGCAATGTATATTTTTGTTAAGTGTTATTTCAGTGAGATTCAGAGATTTTCACAAACTTATGCAAGTGGCACAGACTTTGACACCAGATGTGATATCTAGTGGTAACCTTAGAAAAAAAAAACCATAAAGTGTTTTGATGCAGGGAAGACAGGTAAGCAAGTGTTGGAGCTGTTCAAATAATGTAAAAACCTTCTTGAAAAAGACTCAGTGAATTCAATACTTAACCTCTCAATTATGAGTTGTTCTGAAATACTCCAAGGCCCAACACTCTGGTAACAAAATTCTGCAAAAAACAGTTTCACAAACTTGGTTGACAAGAGATAAAGGAACATGAAGAGACAGATGGAAGTGGAAAATTTGATTGATAAAGATAGGTGCATTTGATCAGAAGACAGTAACTTTTAAAATACAACTTAAGAAATATGTCCCCTAAATTTCACAGTATGCTAATTTTTAAGCCAGTAGCAGAATTCTTTGGAGGGTCAAACTGTTAACCTTACAGTGACTGGGCTGTCTATACTGAAAAATATCACTGACAGATGGTGAGCAATCCATGCAATCCATTGGTCAAATATAGCTATGATGATTACTTCAAGGCTTTCTAAAACTTAAATGTGTTCATCAATACTTGTCAAAAGGAGGGAAAAAAAAAAGCTATGTAGGTTGCTTGGAACAATTAGTTACATTAGTCCTCACAGATCTTTCAGTTGCTGATACAGTTTAGAGGCTAAAAATTTTCTAATGTCTAAAAAAAATAAAAATAAAATTAATCTGCATTAACAGAAAATTAAAAACTTGCCAGGGATGCTCCAGAATTTGGTGGATGTGACAGTCACAACATTCATCCAGCTTGCTGGCAGCTCATGTTCAAATCCATTACTGACACTCTTCTATTTTTCCCACAGTAGTTGAGGATGTCCTGAACCAAAGAAACCCAAACCAAACCAAACAAAAACAAACAAACAAACAAACAAACCACCAGAAAGAAAAATATTTGCTTCAGAAATTATTATGATGCCCACTTCTACTTTCATACACTTCAGTTTCTCTTTCCTTCTCTCTCTGTTTGATGCAAGTATAGCACGGAGCATTATAATGCAAAGCTATATTCACAGTTTCACTTTGATACAGTTTTCTGGACATCCACACCATATGTAAATCTTGTGAGTTTTCTTGCTTATCAGTCCCAAGTTCAGATTGTCTTGAAATCTTAAAATATTTATTAGAGAATTGTATCATCCTACTGAACATCTCCTAAGCTTTCTTTTTATTTCCCTTTTTTTTCCTTCTCCAAAGAAACAGAAATTAATAGTTAATGTTGCTATTCATGAAGACAGCAGATTCCATAGTTATATGATCCCACAGGTAAACAGAAAAACTGTCCTTCTTCTTGCATAAGCCATACATACATTATGCTAAATTTGGTGTAGAGAAAGCAAACCTTGCAGGTTCTTGGCAACCTAATTCCATCAGTGCTTGCAGATGAAATGAGATGACTGGTGATGGTAGGAGGGCAGAGAAGAAGAGTGGGTTTTAAATTACATGCACTTGGTAATTCATTGCAGAAATTAAACCGAGTAGGTACAGCTGCTTCATGGACATGGAGACGTTTCAAATGGCCAGCACTGCCCTTGACAGCAGGTGGGGTTTTGAATAAACAGCATCAGGAAGCAGCTAGCAAAAGGCAAAAGAAACACACTTGGAAAAACTGTGTTGGAATTTGATCAACATGTTTTCCAGACAGCTCAGCTCCTAAGAGATATACAGATTGCTTCAGTTCAAAAGCAATATCCAGCTGGGGAAAAAACTCAAAGACAAAAAACTACACAGCAGTGATACTTGGTCAAAAGGGATTGAGTTACTTTAATGGTCAATTGTGTGATACATATCAGCCCAGTGGGTGCTTCAGCTTTAGCACCCAAATGAGAAGACCTAGTGTTAGGCTTCAGCCTGAAAGAGCTGGAGAGAATGAAAGAAAGGAAGGGAGGAATGTCTCACAGCAACACTGCTTCCAATGTGGGGTCTTCCTGGGAGCACTCTATGCTGTGACCTGCCCTGCCTCTCACCACTGTATGTTACAGAGAACCAGCACTGCAAGTGTGGAAGGGCAAGATACAGCTGCTGTGAGAACCACTCCTAGATGGGTACAGGTCTAAGACCTGTATTTAATCTGCAGGGTTACTTTCAGTGCATCCTTATTCCTAAGGGATTCAGAAGCTTGGGACCCCAGACACTTATGTGAAAGGCCACCTACAGACAGAGATAGAGTAAGGGAAAATAGACAGTAGCTTCATTGTGCAGATGGAACATGATTATCCATCTCCAAAGAAAAGCTCTGCAGAAAACAGAGCTTTCTCAGGCTGGTCTCAGACTTTTGGGTGAGTTTCCACTGGAATTATCCACAGCACAAAGCTCACTATCTTCTCCTCTGAATGCGAGTCACATAAACACATAGAGAACCATGTACAGAGAATGTAATAACTATTTTAAAAGACACCTAGAATAAAGAGAGCATAGAAGTCATCTTTGGAAAGCATGGGAGAGAGAAAACCATATGTAGCAGATGACAATTCCATCACTTAATGCACTTCTGGAAGACATTCAACCCCGTGACACGCAGCATATAAGAACCAAACCAAAACTTATGTAACATTGCATTACATTGAGATAGTTTTCTAGGTAGAGACACTGGCTGGAACTCATATAAACATATCCATGGAAAAATAATATCTCATCCACGTGTACAAGATTTACCAAATAAGAAGAAGTATCACAGTGCTTGGCAATTATCATAACATGAACTTCATAAAGTGTAGCTATGAAAAACAATACCCAGTGTTGCTTAATAGGAAATAGCTAATATGGGTAGAAGTGGGTTTTGTTCAATGGTCTTTCTGCCTTGGAAAGTAACAATCCTACTCCATAGATATTATACAACACATTTCTGTGGTGCCCCACACGAGTCTAGGCTTGGTAGCACTCCATATTTTCATTTTGATGCAACACTAGGCATATTTCACACTGTCCTAATTCTTATTTTGCTCCATGTAATGCTATTTTGGAGCATTTAAATCTCAACCTCCCCAACAGGAACTCCAATTAACATTTCAGCTATGAAGACTGTTTCAGAAAGAGTTATGGTGGGGCTCTCAGCCTGCTCAGCAAAAAGTTCAAAACACTGAAACTTCATGTTAAATGTTACAAAAGGGGATGTGGAGGTCACCAGCAGCCTCATCTGTAAGCATACTGAAGTATTTTTGTTCTTGATAAGTAAGAACTAAGCATTCATTAAAAACCTAACCATGAAAAATGTCAGCAAACCTGTATATTTGCACACCTTGGATAAAGACATAAATAAACCCAGACTTTGCTGAGAAATTAGAAGCATGGCTTTCTCAGTATTTCAGGATCTGTATACTTTTAAAAAACAGTTCTGCATCAGATCCTAGTGAGTTCAACATAAAGCCTGTGAGCAAGAGTTGAGCACAGCATTCTTCTTTTGATCTTTTTCCTCATGTGGTGCAACAAAAGACATGAAACAATTCCAGACACCTTGATCCAAGTGGATAAAAGGAAGGAACCGAAGGAGTGCCTGCTATTACAATACACTCACTGTAATTTACTTCTTTATTTCCCCAGTGCTTGATTGCTCCTATTCAGTCCAGCTACATGTGTTTCTTCTGGCCCTTGTGCTACCACAGCAATCTGCTCAGAGAATTCTCTCAAGCTGTGTCTATACTGTGGGAACTAGCAGTGTTTTGCAAATCTGCATACCTGGCATGTCTTGTCCTGACCTGGGACATATCAAGACTCAGAGCCACTTGTTGGCATCCATCTTACAAGGAAAGAAAAGTCTCCAAATTGCTTCCTCTTCATTTTTCCTCCTTCTATGAGAGAAAAATGTAGGCAGGCAGAGTGGGAAGGCATCACGATGTGGTCCAGTAGGTGCTCCCATTTAGACCTTGCAAGAAATAGTACAAGGAATTAAATAATAATGTTAATGCTTAGTAATGGTGCTTATCCATGGTTTTGCACATCTTTAAAGGAATAATCACTCTACAAAGTCACAGGCAACAACATAACTAAATTTCTGTCCATATGTCCTTTTTACAAGGGCATGTGGTGATAGGACAAGGGGGAATGGCTTTAAACTGAAAGAGGACGGGTTTAGATTGGATATTAGGAAGAAATTCTTTACTGTGAGGGTGGTGAGACACTGGAACAGGTTGCCCGGAGAAGTTGTGGATGCCTGGAAGATTCAGGGTTAGGGTTAGGGTTAGGGTTAAATTTCTGTCCATATGTCCTTTTTACAAGGGCATGTGGTGATAGGACAAGGGGGAATGGCTTTAAACTGAAAGAGGACGGGTTTAGATTGGATATTAGGAAGAAATTCTTTACTGTGAGGGTGGTGAGACACTGGAACAGGTTGCCCGGAGAAGTTGTGGATGCCTGGAAGATTCAGGGTTAGGGTTAGGGTTAGGGTTAGGGTTAGGGTAGGGTTAGGGGAAGTGTGTGCAGTGGTGACCACACTCAGAAATGAAGAGGACCAGAGGCATGCAAGTAGCCATTTATAAACTGGACTAAGAGTAGGAGGATGTAAGGAGTTGACATACAGGTACAAAGATGTTAATACTGTTAATACTGGGATCATGTCATTCACCTCAGGGTTAAAATGGCACTTCAGTTTTCACCAATCTGAGAGCACATTTTAAAATTCTGGGTAACTGATAAATAATTCTGAGAATATATTCAGATGTATATCTCAAGTAGTATTCCTAATAATTACCATCAGAGGTGAAAGGCCCATTCACTTAGATCATCTCTTCTAAAGTACAGGCACTCCAGGGTCTCTGCCCAGCTCAGAACAGCAGAGTACATTCTCCACACAGTGTGAAACACACTACTCCCAGCAAGCACCGTGTCCTATAGGTGGAGGCTGCTGTGTACACCTGCCTCAGCACACATCTCTCCAATGCCCTCTGCACTGCCTACATTGTGGACAGAACCCATGAGATCCATACTGCTCTTTTTTCATCAAGTGAAGGCCACTTCCAAGGCCTGAGTACACTACAAACAGCTTTCTATATAAAGCCCCTCACAAACACAAGCAATGGACATACCTTCCTAAAACCAAACCTATTGTTTTTTCCTGAAGCCACAGAAAGTTAATGCATGATGAATACTGTTCTTGTAAAACACCCCTTCATGATTTGGGGCGGTGGATGTGGAGAGAGGTTCTCTTGGAAAGACCAGTGTTTTTGTCTAAATTCACTATTCTGCATTCCATAAAAAATCAAAACTATTTTAACTCAAGTCAAGAATCAACTGTACTTACACGGGGATGAAACACACTGCTGATTTTACAGAGGAACATCTTTGCTAAGCTCCACTATCAGTGGCACTATCTCAGCAGCTTCTAATTCTATACCACTAGCTCAAAACACATTACCAGCTGTTGTATTTTGGATGCACACTAGAAAGCGATCAGATACTTATCACAGCAATATTTCGACCACATGGTTAGCAAATCCATCTACATCAGTATTCAGCCTGCTATTCCTACAGTGTAGCAAAGTCCTTACCTACAGTGCATAAAAACTCTGTTGTGTAAGTTCTGGTTTACTTTAGAGGGGAAAGTCATTAACATACAACTCTGCTGGCTGCACTCACGATTTTGCACTGGTGTGGCTGCAAGTTACTCAAGTTCCAGTGCAGATACATATGGTCAGATTGATTCATTCCAATGTAGACATTTGCAAGCTATATTTCTATATCTCTTTTGGGTTAAACACCCTGTACAGTCAATGGAGAGGGACTGACACCTGGAGGGTGATTTTTCTGATTTATCTTTGATATTTACATACATATGCCAAAGGTACTATTTCTCCTATTGAGTAAAAGGAAGCCCAAGACACTTGACAAATTTATAGGTGCCTAAATTTGATGGAACCCCATACATAGCACCATTGAGCTTTACACAGGAAGAGTTTATTTTTCTTCTCAGACCAGAATAAGGTATGTCAGTATAAGCATTCCCATTTAAGTATAACTGCATCCCACTGGGATTCGAGTTGGCTAGAAGTACAGTACTCTGAAAAAAATGTCCAGTGCAAAAAGATTCTGTGGTATTTTAAAGTGCTGGTAGCTGGCTTCTGCCACTGGAGAAAGAGACAAATAGCATACACAGGCCTTTTCCAAATACCAATCTTGAATAATTTATTATTTGAAAGAAAGAATTTGAATGACCAAACTAACACAGCCAACCGATGTAGCTTGCACATATTAAGTTTTCTCCTGCATGTAACAAAAAAATGAAGAGCAAAAAAAACCACAGTCTTTCACTGTGAAAACTCCCTAGATCCAGATCCTTTTCCTCACTTTCTTCACACTACTGCATTTTTTGCTGGGATCCTTCAGTCTTTTCTATACGCACTTCACCCTATCATAGTGCCTGCTACCTTTTTATCAACATCTGTAAAGACAGGGGGTGTAGATAGCTTTTCTTACTAGCTCAGAGGAAAGGGTGATGTAGTTAAAAAATAGTAAGCTACTACCTAGAGTCCATTGTTTACCTATTATAGCTGGACTGGTCAATACATCTGGGCTGGTCTCCTAGGAATTTACTTCTACCTCCACTGCAGTGACAGGATGTGGTCAGTGTCATCCCTCCTGCGATGGTGAGTCTGATGGCTGAGGCTCCCTGAGGTACCGCTACCGTCCCACTCATATTGGTGGGGTAAGCTGGCCTTCTTATTTCCATTCCTGCCCTAGGATGACTATCTCTGAACCACCCAGATCCCACCCCTTCTCCTGGGCAGATTCCCTGCTAACATTTCTCTGTTTTCAGCTCAGTGAGTGATCGCCACAAAAGCACAGACTGATCAGAGAATCAACAGTTCTATTGCACTTTCAGCTTCCCCAAGGCCAGTGAGCCTCCAGCTAGCCTTTGATTTTAATTTCATGTGTCACAGACCTGGGGGAAAGATAAACTGATGGTCTTCAGTTACTAAACTGCAAAGCAGATTGTTTCCAGTGTGGTAAGAAGTCTGTGTGGACTGTTCTCTCTTCACTCTGCCCACTCCAGGCTGCTTCAGAAAGGTTGAAATGACCAGTATGCGAGATAGATGTTTGCCTGAGAGACCAACAAGTGTTTCAGCTCTCTAATCCTGTGACATTTGAAGTTAAGCACAGCTCAAAATACAATCAGAAGGTGCATTTTCAGTGTTAAAACCATTTAACAAACAGCTGACTAAAGAAAACCCCTAAATTTTCAGCAGCAAATAGATCAACTTCTGTTGAGAGCATTGTACTCTCTGTTCCACTGCTTGCTCCAGGAACCAAATATCTGAGATACTTTATCCACCATAACTTAATATTTTCTTAGCACATAACTTTGTGAAATACGATCTCTCTTTTTTTTCATCCTAGTTCAATGATTTTTCATGTTTTGGTAAGTCTGAAGAGAACGATGGAGCGCTCCAGCTATACAGATACACAGTTGCCATATAAATATTGAATTTAAGCAGGACTTTGAAATTCCAAGCAATCTATATTTTTCTCACTGAAAAATAAGAAATATAGGAGCAACTAAATATTTGCATCATGATAGGAGAAAAAAACAAAGCAACAAAAAAAATCCACCCCAAACCAAACAAAACCAACAAACAACCCCTGCCTGCCCAAAAACTCCCAAACAACAAAAGCCATATTTGCAATGTTATCTAAGGATAGAATGAATCTATACTACTCCAGGATCGTAAAACTCAGGTGTGAAAATGTAGTATGGTCATTCCAGACTCTATATATAGTTAGTGAATGTACTTAGTACCCTCAGCAAGACAAGTCATCTTGCCCTAGCTGGTTGTTGCCATCAAATTAATTGCTCCCTGGAGGTCAAACTCTCTCTTGACTGCAAAGGAAGCCCAGGAAGTTCAGTTTAGATTTGGGTGTTTCATTTTTCAACTATCTAAAACAAGGGGAGTTTTTATTTGATTTGCTAACAATTAAATAATTCTAAGTTTAAAAATTACTTTAAAAAAAAAAAGAAATTCAAAACAGACTCACAAATCTAGGTACCTGAAATAAGAGAAATCACAACTTCTACATTTGAAACATAGGCCTGAGCAACTATTGGAAACAACAGCATGATGGTGGCTCTGAGACAGCAACTTTAGTGTCTGGAGCAGCAAGGAGGAATCATGAGGAACACAGACACATTGATTTTGGAAATCACTGAGGCTCATCATGGCAAAATATTATTCAGAACTGCATGATCATAAATGAAGTTTTCAAAAGCATTTAGGAAATACCATTCTAGCTAACTCTTAAAATTGCTTAGTTCACAACCCAAGGTACTGCCCTTATTTCAAGGCATGAAAGATGAAGTGGTAAGAGTGCCACCAAGCACCTTTGTTGTTTGTTAAACCAGGAGCCCTCTCCACAGAAAAGGAGTGTGTGTGCTTCTCTTTCAGAGAACTGTCTTACATGATGCATCTTAAGCTGTGAAGAAAGCAAGCAGGCCCCTTATATAAGAGTCTGAAGTAGGAAAAAAGATCAGAACTCCCTAAACATAGTAGACAGTCTGTCAAAAACTCTACAAAAATCAAATGTTTCACGAACAGAAGGCACATCCCTTCAAAATGGCACTTAAATTCAGTGAATCCCCTACGACATACTTTGGGAGCAAAACCATCAGTAAAGTTTACAGCTGGAGATTCCTGAGATGCCTGAGATTAAAAGTTCCCAAGAAAATCCAAAAAGGACTGGCAAAGCCAGCTCTCCAAATTTGCTAATGTAATGCTAGCAGCACTTCTATTATTACATAATGGATTTTACAGGTATTCAGCCATTAATATTCCAAGAAGACTTAAAGCTATTTACTGTCTTATGATAGTTCCAAATGTGGGAGAATGTTAAACAACAGATTTCAGCTATATAGTTCTGATTTCAGTCAGGACTGACTAATTACTCAGCTTTATCTGTTAAAAGCCAACTGTTATCTCAGATAAAGTTATTGAAACCAGTTCAAAAGTATCTCCATTTGCTCAGCCAATCTAAATATCAGAATTACTTTTTTCCAGAATCATAGAACTTGATTTAAATGATTTTCCTGGAACAGAAAAACAATGCTGTGTGCAAGCAGGGTATTAAACACAGTTTAACTTCAGAGCCAGAATTACATCCCAACCAGCACAAGACTCTTGTAACGCTGCAGCCAAGCCAATCACACATTGTTCCTTTCCAAGATGTGCATTGCTGAGAACCTCTTCAGATTTGCAAAACA